>NW_015507393.1:22762-33227 GCF_001515645.1 Sinocyclocheilus grahami | reverse complement strand
TCAGCATAGTCAGATGGATCATAACCACCTTCAGTTGCTGGTGGCCAGGTGACTGACGGTAATGAGCGCCTGTTAGGTCCATGTAGGCTCAGGTCCATGTATGAACTGATGTTTAAGGGTTTGGGAATGTCAAAGGTGACATTTGGCTTTGGTCGCACCTGAGGTGGAACTTTGTTGTTAAGCTTGTTTTCAAAAATTGTGATGTCAGAGAAGAGTGAGAAGGCATCTCCCTCCATATCTGGGAGCTTGAAACCTCCACCATGGGCCAAAGTGCCATCTTCCCTTAGGGTGGGATAAGATGGGGAGGGCTCGATGTCATCCTCTGAGTCCAGCAATGTGATGCTTGGGGAGCCACATCGAGGTGAAGAAACATTTTCATTGGTGACACTGTCTGAAACGTTGTCATACATATATGTTGCCTCTACAATGGTTTTCTTCTCCACTACCTCCTTAAAGAATGTCTGGAAGTGGTCTATCCGATGCAAGCCTCCCACCACCCCACCAGGTCCACAGATTACAGAGCTGAAACGGGCGTCAATTTCATGGGCCAGTTCCTCCCCTTGGCCAAGCTGCTCCCGGACTGCCTCAGAGTCTGCAAGTTCTGATTGAGTCTCTGCAACAGCAAGCATCTGCACTGGAATAATATCTTGGACCTCACAAAGGAAGGCACAAAGGGTTTCCATGGAAGCCTTCCGTTTGGCTGAGTACACTGCTATGTAACCATGCACTAATCTGCTTTTACGTAAGGAAAAAGATGAGTGGTAAGACAGAACAGCAAGATCAATGCTTTGCCTTTGGCCACCAATAGATAAATCCAACAAAACTGATGTTCCACTGGACAGACTGGAAGAGGGCCGACAGTGCTGGGGCAGCAAGAATGGTGAAAGAAGCTGGTCAACATCATAAGTATCTCCACACATCAGACACATTACGATTCGCAAGTCACCCTCTGTGCTCTGCTGAGAGTCTCTGAAACCTGCAAATGCAGGTAGCAAAGGTGGGGAGATACTGCCAAGACTAACTGAGGGTCTTCGTGTATCTAACAGACCTTTGAGTATCTGGTTTAAATGTTTTTCATTTATATTGCGACCATAGCCCACACCTGGAGAAGCAGGCTCTAAATAACTGCACTGAAATTTGCCAGCCACTTGTTGACCTTGTTGGATCAGGCTTTGTGCCGTTTCACCTCCAATGTCAGAAATTGAACCAACGCCTCTTTTGGTGACCAACAGAAGAGACAAGGGAAACTGAACTATATTGGTATCCCTTCGACCTATGGTTGACTCTCGTAATTTCTCAATACTATCAACAACATAGGATAAGGATTCCTTTGAGTTGTAGAGGCAGAGGCAACCATGTGGGGCAAAAGTGGGGGTATGGAATGAGTTCACTGGAAGGCGCACATTTCCCTCTATAGGTCGAATAGCCAGTTCATAAGTCCTTCCATCTAGCACGTACCGTTCATCATTGGTGCACAGGGCTCTGATCTCATTAGCTAATTCTCTTGCAAGTCCATCTTTGCCAAGGATCACAAGATTAATTCTGTCTACCTTTCCCTCACCAAATTGTGATTTTGAGCTCCCATCAAAGCAATATCGAGTGGGAAAACGAAGGGCTAAGTGTTGCTCAATTTTGCCATCCACACAATGAGGACTGCTAGGACAGGTTTCCTTAGTAGGGTGGTAGACAAAATGGATATGCTTGAGCACTAGGGCATCTCTCTCAGCTTGAAGCTTTTGCAGGGCCTTGAACCTCTGCTCGTCTCCAAGAACCTCCTGGATGGCACCCATTTTTTCTTTACTGGGCTTAGCATCAACTTCAAGCTCATAGAACAACTCCGAGTACTCCAGTAAAAGTTCTTGGAAGTCCTCCTTGGCTTGGTCAATAATAATCTTCTGGTGTTTGTTATAGATATCAAGATACTCAGGCTCCTCCAGCCACTGATAGAACTCCTCATTCATGATGAAGCTACGAGCTTCCTCCCAGGGTTTGCCAGGTGTAACAAACGGCGA
The DNA here is from genome assembly GCF_001515645.1 of Sinocyclocheilus grahami. Lineage (NCBI taxonomy): Eukaryota > Metazoa > Chordata > Actinopteri > Cypriniformes > Cyprinidae > Sinocyclocheilus > Sinocyclocheilus grahami. The sequence continues at coordinate 31,215 of NW_015507393.1, read as the reverse complement.
AGATGCAAGTTTCTCTTTGAACTCCCATCGCATTTCTGCCCGCTTTCGTTCATTGCGTAAGTGTTCTAAGTGAGCATCATAGATTTGCTCTGCTGCAGGGGTTTCCAAAAGGTCCTGGGGAATGCGTTCATCCTCCATGTTGTCAATGTGTGGTGTAGTTTCCCAAGGTGTGTCATCCAGCACTACAAACCAGTGGGAGAATTCCCGCTTATTCTCGAGAACTTTCTGTACTCCTGACCAGCTCAGGTGATCAATCTCATCCAGGTCTGGAACCAAGGAATTGAGAGCCTGTGGGAGTGTGCTGAGATAGATTTTACGCCGCTTTTCTATATGCTCTTGCTTGAGCCTGTGCACATGCTGCTGGAATAGTTTCTTGGCCTTGGAAGTACCCTCGAGGAAGACATACTCTTTGTATTCAGGGGATGTCTGCATTCTGCGGTTGATGTTGGGCCATGTTTCATTATGGTTTTTCACAATGCGGCTTACCAGCCACTCATAGCGGTCCTTAGAGGATGCTATCTGCTGACTCTGCTGCTTGAGCGCTTCAAAGTATGGAATGATCTTGGGCTTCCCTCTACTCTTATCTATCAACTGCACCAAGGTAAGAAAGGCAAGGTCAACATTAACGTTAGAGCGTGCTGAGGTTTCAACAACCTGCAAATTCTTCTTGGCCAAGGCAAAGGTGTGAGAGTCTTTGATGTACCGCTCAACTCCTTCATCACACTTGGTTAGCACAAGTACAATTGGCTTCTTGGTCTTAGCTAGCTGGTTGTAGAGATTGGTGACAAACTTCATCTGGTCATCAAAATTTCGGTTCATTCCCCTGCTAACATCTACACAGAGTAAGAATCCATCCACTAAAAGCTTGCCATCAGGCATTTGCTTCTGCTCAAAGTCTTGCTCTAGTCCTAGCTGATCTGTGCAGAAATACATAAGCTTCTCAGCAGAGGCTAGTTTGGTGGAAGCTGCCCGCTTGATATAGGGCTGTAAGGCAGTACTTCGATGTGGCTGAAACGTTTGGTCATCAATGAACTCGGTCTGTTCCACCACATGCATTCGGCAATCAGCGCCCTCCTCCAACATTCGTACCGCCTCGCCCCAAAACAGGAAGTGGTCATTGTTAACCACTCTACCACCAAAGTCACTTGTGCTTAAAACAGATGTGTGGTCCAGATAAAAATCATCAGCACTGGGGCGAACAAAGCGATTACAAAGGCAGGACTTGCCTACCCCACATTGCCCCTTTTCCTTTTCAGTCCCGGACAAACCTACCACAACAAGATTGTAGGTTGGTGCCCGGGCATCTTGTTTTTTTGCCATCATCATCGTATGACAGCACTCATTTTGCCATCCCCAGAAGCTCTAGTTTGAAAGCTGCTGGGCTGATGTTCCATCAAAATGCTTTCAGGCTTGGCAAATTTGTTATTTCTAAAGATCCTTAACGTTACTTTAGGGTTTTTTTTCCATGCAAGGCCAGTATATCCGATCCCTTTAATAATCAAATTTTAAATCCACAGTCATTTGGCCATTCACAATTTTGGCAGAGGTTTAGAAGGGGAAGAACGGAATGGGTTTGAGGGTGGGGGAGAGGAGTCCCTGTGGACTTAGGTGGGTGTGCTGCAGGTGGTATTATTCCAGCCCATCTCCTCTCTTCATGGGCAATCTGACACAGAAATACTGTAGTTTTCAGGTTCGCCCAACCTGGATCTGACCCTGAAAGAAATAAAAGAGACATTACAATTAGAAAGTTACTACAAAATAGATACAAATATGAATTTATAATAATGTATCCATTACGTTTTTATTTATTAAATATATAAGACTAATTAGAGGACAAATAATTTTGTTCAAATTTGACCAAATGTGACTATAAAGCTATAAGCTATCACATCAAGATGAATGACTTTATATTGGCTGTTAAAATTTACTGCAGTACAGTAAGGGCTATGTAAGTGCAAAGTCACAAGGAATTATTATAATGATTATTTTGGCACCACCAGTCCCTGTTTTAATTTATCAGTTGCCCAGGGTTGTTTATGCGTAACCTAAATGTATCAATATCAAGGTATAAGAGGCTGGTATCATACCAAAGCCAACATTTTTAAATTGATTCAACCCTACAAGGCATCACATTCTAATCCCCAAACAAACACAAACATATACACACAGATGAAAGCTGTGATAAGTGCTTCCGAGATACAGTTTTAATTGGGCAACCAGGGAAACCCAAAATGGCCCTTAATAGGAAGCACTGCACATTGGCTGCTTTCCAGAGTCTCAAAAATCATTTTCAAAAGGCTTTTGCTATAACAAAAATTAACAACTCCATTAACATTTCAAACAGAGTGATACTGTGAATCAAATTCAGAAACGAATTCATAACAGGAAATGTATGATCTATAAAGTGAGTGGTGAAAGCATGTGGATACAAAAACAAATTAAGTCAAGGCCTGTGGAAATCTACAAAAAGAACAGAACCCTCTAGACAATATATGACAAGAGCTCAGAGGAGCTCTTACACTGTTCTTGAAATCCTGAGACCCAATAGCCTGACAAATGCAGAAAAAGATGTCGCTATAATTACAGAATACAGCGAAAAGGTTAAAGAGTATACTTATCTTTTAGATATCTATTATGCTATTTGTTTTGGAAAGAAATTACAATCACTATTTATACATTTAGATTGTATTGTTGTTGTCTTTTTATATATAGGCACTCGACTATGCCAAGGACAGGCACTACAGAAGCCACAGACTTCTGTCTGCCTGCCTGATCAACAGCAGCACCTTGGAGGCAAGACTAGGTAAATGTGCTGACAACAAGGCACTACATCTAGCGATCACAAGTGACAGATGATTGCAGTTGCAGATGGCACTGTCACGGTCTGGGCCAAATGTAATGATTCCGCTGTGGCGAATTTGCTCGGTGAAATAGCTTCTATGTAACAGCCAGCATTCTTGAAATCACAAAACATGTAAGAGTTTTAACATTTTATTTGAATTTCTGACACTTAATATCTGAGCAGAAAATGGAATCAATGTTTGAGCCTTGGCATGCCAGTCAATGTTGGATCAGTGATAAGACCAGTGGAATCATGCTCGTATAACTCTCTTAAAAACAGGTTTTGCTACAGTACGATTAGCCAGCAATCATTGGACACTTGCAATATAGCAAACACAAAAGTGAGGCATGTTGGCTTAGCTAGAAAAAAAGCCTGAAATGTCAAGAATGAATTTGTCATTCTACTCCCCCACTATAGTTAAAACAAAGTGGAGAGCAATGCAATGCTGTGGGTGTGGCAGCTTTATGTTTGTTTAACCATTGACCAGCTCCCCCTAACATAACACGGAAACATCATCTCCTTTTTATGTGTTAAATATTACACCTACACTGCTCGAGAACTTATCAAAATCATATATGAAATGTAACCTGGATATATTTTCATTGCATTCATCCAATAAGACTAAAAATTTACTTTTTTTTTTTTCTTGAGGCCCTCAGATGTGGTTATCAGTTAGTAAGCTATGAGGGAGTAATTATATCATTCATGCTGATAGAGGGCAGGTAATTATGTAATTATGCTCAAGAACAGGTTGTTATAAGTGCCACCCATGGTAATGCTTTACATATTAAATTCCAAGTTGTTACAACGAGGAGAAAAGATGTGAGAATTCATTTTGTGGTTTGAAAATTAATTTTAGCAGAGATGCACTTGAGAGTTCTCAAGGAAAAATAAATCATTAACAAATAACCATGACAGCTGCCTGGCTACAGATCAGCTATGACCCACGTGTCGCACACATACACGCACAACCAGGTGGTGACTCCACCTTCTGGGACCAAAAGAAAGAGAAAAAAAATCAGTGCATCTATTTTGTTGGGTCACCAACATGACAAGTGGCGCAATGCTTGCTGGTTCATGACCAATTGTGAAAGTCATTAGTCTAATGAAAGAAGTGCTCATTATTCTTTAGCTCTTCATGAACTAGCTCTCTGAAACTCATACGTTGCCGCCAGCGCAAGAGCCACATCTGCTTGATCCGTCCCAGCTGTGTAATTCCATGTATTGCTTTGTCTTTCCATGTTCGGCATGCTATCAGTGCTATAAAACAAAATGAAATTTACAACAGCTAAAGATGAGAGCCAAATCAGCCTGTGTTTTTCCCCTGATGAACTAATGCAGCAACAAACAAGATATCACAAACATGCGAACAGATGGCTAGTATAGTTGATACAAAATCAACTAATAAAAATAAAAGCACTTCAAGCAGACATTCAAGCACTAAATAACTGTTCATGTCCATCTGCAATTCTAAACACTTCTTGTCAAACAACTGCTCAGATTCATACATTTGAAAACTATAATTCAAAATAGAAATGAAACACTTTTCTGATAGACCAAATGAAAATGTTCATATGCAAATTTCATTACACTACTGGCTACTTGCATGTTCAAGACAACAACGTCCCGTCTCAAATGCCAGCCTAAAACCTTGCAATCCTCCTTTGTCCACTATAAAGTCTGGATCTGTATGAATTTAAAAAGTGGGCATTGAGGGTTCATAGTAGATGAGGGGGCCTTCTGAAAGCAAAAATATCAAATGGGATGAATTACAATCTTGCAGACACCCACAGCACGTCTGGAAAAAAAAAACATATCATCCAACAGAAGGCAAAAGCAGATGTTCCAGCATCCACCAATCAGAAGTGAGATACAATCACACACACGACCATGTTTGTATAAGGCATAATACAGTCCATCAAGCCAAAGCTAGGCTAGCATGTAGCCTGCAGGCTTAAGGACTTCATCCTACCCTTCATGTCAGAACACAGTCACTAATAGATGAGGATATGCCTGGACTTGCCCTCATACATGGCCCACTTGCCTACATAATGAGTAGTGAAAGAGGATGCAGGGGGTCTGGCTGGTGGTTGTAAGAAAGATAATCTAAGAGATGGACGCCAGCTAAACCTAAAACAGCATGTAGTGGCCGAAAGGGCGTGAAGGTCACACTTGCTTGTAGTGGTGGGTTCCAGTTAACTCAGTGAGAGGGTTCAATCATAAGTGATCGGAGCATTCCAAAGCTTCATTAAAGGTCGTTTAGTCTTTTAAGGGACTGTCAAGGTTTAAACTCCACAAGCATTCTAAGCTTTAGGCTACTGTTAAAAATAGGTCACATTCCACCAGCCTTGGGCCTGACCTGCACATAAGCTAAGAATACTGTTAAAATTGCAGGAGCCAAGCTGATCAGAGGAAGGAATCCATACACTAAAGTCTGAGTGATGTGCAATGTTAAGCTTTGCAGGACTGTTTTTAAAAGGTTATAGCTGCATCAGATAAGGACACTGTGTTTTAAAAGAAGACATTTGTACAGTATGCCTTTTTGTTTTTTGAGTGCTAGCAAAGCCCCTGACCTTTAGATAAGCAAGACTAGGCAGACAATGAAAATACAGGTTAGAATGTTGGATGAAGCCAGAAACATCTCTTAAGCTACGCACTGACCTTCTCATCAAGTGTTAAAAAAGTCGACATGTTTACATTTCTAAGGCATCATATATAAGATAAGATGATCTGAAAAATGCCCATTGTTGGCTGACTGTTTAAGTCCCATCAGCCTCCAGTAATGAACAACTCCATAGCCAACACAATCAAACTAGAGAACAACCATACAGCCCCCTCTGAATTGGTCTTACGACAGTAAAATGCAGCAGACAAAAGCAATTTCAAAGACTATAATTAATACCAACAGAAATGAAAACTACAATTTATTTTCTATCAAACTACTGTGAAAAAGTCTGTCTAAACAGACAGTCACACACATAATCAGGCCGACAAGTTGTACACATCCACTTACACTCTCGCAGATCAATCGGTCTTTTATATTCCCTTCAAAAGAAGCAGAGATTGAAAATGTCGCAGAACATCAGTAAATCAGAGATGTGTATTGTTTGGGTACTAAAGACATTGTTATTGTTGAGAGAGTATTACCATGTGACAATGTGCTGGTGCACGTATTATTCCTAATGACGTGCTTCAGCACTAACATTATGAGGAGAGATATTTGTCCAGCCATCAGCATTATAAAAAAAAAAGAATTCCACTCCTCTAGTGTGTTATCTTTACTGGAGCCGAAGTCTACGCGGCTTAGAAAATGAGAGGTCATACATACGGTGTCCCGCAGGGCCGGTGCTTTGGTCCCTTCCATTTCCGGCCTGTCCTCGTCAATGCCACATTTCATAAAAGAATTATAGGCGACAGAGCTGGCGATGATGACAAAGCAAGGCAGGAGCGGAGTAAACACAGTTTAGTTTGACTGATGCTACTCGCAAACCCATTCCTCCAACCGAATCAGCACTAATATGGTCGTAAGAGCAGATAGCCTACTCATCCATTTCCCCCACCCCTGATCCCTCTCCCAGTCTCTCTCGAGACCTGGACTCCATTAGAGCACTGCCTGGGGCACTGAGGAACAGAGCCTTTGCACGGACAACACTTCCTGTATGGGAAGAGAGAGTCTAATGCTGCAATGGAGAGAGCAAGAGAGAGAGTGTCGTACAGGGATGGGAAGATGAACAAAGGGGAATGAAGATGCATAAAATATTCAGCTAGAATGGCCAGGGAGGGGGAGAGACCATATTCTCCGTATCCAGAACTGAGAGGCTAAAGTAAATGTGTTGCTCTGCAGCTGTAAAATGGGTAATCCAATAGGGATAAAATGCGCACTGACCAAGATGTCAGAAAACAGACATATCATACATAGAAATCCCCTCAAAAGTGAATGTACTAGCTTCAATCACATACACAGTGCATTACTTACACTGATACACAATTTAATATTTGATCATTGTAAGAATGTTTAAACCAGGGGTGCCCAATACTGCTCCTGAAGGGCTACCATCCTAGAGAGTTTAGTTACAACCCCAACTAAAACACTCCTGAACCAGCTAATCAAGATCTTCAGGATTTCTTGAAAAGAACAGTCAAGTGTGTTGGAAGAGGGTTGGAAATGAAGTCTGCAGGAAGGTAGCCCTCCAAGAAGCAGGGTTGGCTACTCCTGGTATAATCCAAGAAATTTCAAATTTAGAGGCTCCTAAGCACTGCACATTTTTGATGTTTCCAGTAGTGGACACACCCGATTTTAAAACCCTTTGGCTATACTGTCCCAGCTTGGTTGATTAACAAAGGTGGCAGTTCACCCTTGCATCTGTACTTGTCATGTTGACCACTACTGTAGTAACACAAATGCAGACAAACCCATGACTCAAAGCTCATTTGTCATAAACAGCAAGGCCACTACTATGGTCAGAAATGGTTTGCATGCAAAGTACACCGGATTACTCTGGATTAACACGGCACTCTCTGCATCTTCCTATTTCCAGGATGGCTGGCTCTTCAGGCATGATATAATGCAGTTAACCACACACACGCATTCACACACAAAAAGAAACCATTGCAACCATAAAGCCCCTGACCTAGATCTTAACACACTGTCCAATTTCGCTGTCAAAATACGTTATTGACTTGTTTAACCACTGCAAATATCATCCTCCTCTGTGTCACTTTAAAAATGACCTTTCGGTTGCAGAGTTTTGCTTCCTTGTGATAGAAGCTTGTAGTGGCAGGGCGAGCAGCAGATTTCTCATTGAAGCCAGATTATGATCATGACCGGTCTGCAGGACGGCTTCCTCTCTCGCTCTCGACACACACACACACACACACTTTTCACAGCCTGAAATTTGGAACGGAGGTCTGGTTTAGTAAATAGGGAGAAGGAAAAGAGAGGGTGTGTGTCAGAAAGGGAGGGCTGAAGAGAAAAAGGAAAACAATAAAACAGAAAAAATTATCTGTTTAGAGGAAACAGTGTAGGGCGACTAGAAATAGCTGCTGTAATTCATTTCTAACACCACGACTCTCTCACGATAAAGATTCTAAATATTTCTCATCAGGGAGCCATGCGTGATGACAGCTATTAATTCCTCACACCAGCAGGCATGGTGGCAGGTTTGACAGTGATAGGGGCTCTGTTTTTTCAGCCACACACCAACACAGCGGCCACGCCAAACTTCACAATACAAACTACTACACAGCCTTTGCAAAGACAGATGACCTTCATACTCTTCTGGAGTTACTCTTCTCAACATGTGCATACTCTTCCTACCTTGGGAAAGTTGACAAGAGGCCAAAAACTCTGGCAAGACCACAGCTGTAGCAGGTGTTCAGAATGGACAGTGTCGTTTGGGGGCTGGCTCTCTTGTGTTGGCTATATTTCTGTGGCTTCATCACTCAAGAGCATGGGCAAGAACATGGAACCTTTGTCTAATGGCGCTTTTCCACTGCGTGGTACGACTCGGCTCGGCACGGCTCAGTACGGCACGGCACAGCTCGGTTTGTGTTTCCACTGCAGTTTAGTATCGCTTTAGAGTGGGCGGGATTATTCACATGTCGTTAGTTG
>NW_015507393.1:4123-21517 GCF_001515645.1 Sinocyclocheilus grahami | reverse complement strand
ATCTTTACTGGAGCCGAAGTCTACGCGGCTTAGAAAATGAGAGGTCATACATACGGTGTCCCGCAGGGCCGGTGCTTTGGTCCCTTCCATTTCCGGCCTGTCCTCGTCAATGCCACATTTCATAAAAGAATTATAGGCGACAGAGCTGGCGATGATGACAAAGCAAGGCAGGAGCGGAGTAAACACAGTTTAGTTTGACTGATGCTACTCGCAAACCCATTCCTCCAACCGAATCAGCACTAATATGGTCGTAAGAGCAGATAGCCTACTCATCCATTTCCCCCACCCCTGATCCCTCTCCCAGTCTCTCTCGAGACCTGGACTCCATTAGAGCACTGCCTGGGGCACTGAGGAACAGAGCCTTTGCACGGACAACACTTCCTGTATGGGAAGAGAGAGTCTAATGCTGCAATGGAGAGAGCAAGAGAGAGAGTGTCGTACAGGGATGGGAAGATGAACAAAGGGGAATGAAGATGCATAAAATATTCAGCTAGAATGGCCAGGGAGGGGGAGAGACCATATTCTCCGTATCCAGAACTGAGAGGCTAAAGTAAATGTGTTGCTCTGCAGCTGTAAAATGGGTAATCCAATAGGGATAAAATGCGCACTGACCAAGATGTCAGAAAACAGACATATCATACATAGAAATCCCCTCAAAAGTGAATGTACTAGCTTCAATCACATACACAGTGCATTACTTACACTGATACACAATTTAATATTTGATCATTGTAAGAATGTTTAAACCAGGGGTGCCCAATACTGCTCCTGAAGGGCTACCATCCTAGAGAGTTTAGTTACAACCCCAACTAAAACACTCCTGAACCAGCTAATCAAGATCTTCAGGATTTCTTGAAAAGAACAGTCAAGTGTGTTGGAAGAGGGTTGGAAATGAAGTCTGCAGGAAGGTAGCCCTCCAAGAAGCAGGGTTGGCTACTCCTGGTATAATCCAAGAAATTTCAAATTTAGAGGCTCCTAAGCACTGCACATTTTTGATGTTTCCAGTAGTGGACACACCCGATTTTAAAACCCTTTGGCTATACTGTCCCAGCTTGGTTGATTAACAAAGGTGGCAGTTCACCCTTGCATCTGTACTTGTCATGTTGACCACTACTGTAGTAACACAAATGCAGACAAACCCATGACTCAAAGCTCATTTGTCATAAACAGCAAGGCCACTACTATGGTCAGAAATGGTTTGCATGCAAAGTACACCGGATTACTCTGGATTAACACGGCACTCTCTGCATCTTCCTATTTCCAGGATGGCTGGCTCTTCAGGCATGATATAATGCAGTTAACCACACACACGCATTCACACACAAAAAGAAACCATTGCAACCATAAAGCCCCTGACCTAGATCTTAACACACTGTCCAATTTCGCTGTCAAAATACGTTATTGACTTGTTTAACCACTGCAAATATCATCCTCCTCTGTGTCACTTTAAAAATGACCTTTCGGTTGCAGAGTTTTGCTTCCTTGTGATAGAAGCTTGTAGTGGCAGGGCGAGCAGCAGATTTCTCATTGAAGCCAGATTATGATCATGACCGGTCTGCAGGACGGCTTCCTCTCTCGCTCTCGACACACACACACACACACACTTTTCACAGCCTGAAATTTGGAACGGAGGTCTGGTTTAGTAAATAGGGAGAAGGAAAAGAGAGGGTGTGTGTCAGAAAGGGAGGGCTGAAGAGAAAAAGGAAAACAATAAAACAGAAAAAATTATCTGTTTAGAGGAAACAGTGTAGGGCGACTAGAAATAGCTGCTGTAATTCATTTCTAACACCACGACTCTCTCACGATAAAGATTCTAAATATTTCTCATCAGGGAGCCATGCGTGATGACAGCTATTAATTCCTCACACCAGCAGGCATGGTGGCAGGTTTGACAGTGATAGGGGCTCTGTTTTTTCAGCCACACACCAACACAGCGGCCACGCCAAACTTCACAATACAAACTACTACACAGCCTTTGCAAAGACAGATGACCTTCATACTCTTCTGGAGTTACTCTTCTCAACATGTGCATACTCTTCCTACCTTGGGAAAGTTGACAAGAGGCCAAAAACTCTGGCAAGACCACAGCTGTAGCAGGTGTTCAGAATGGACAGTGTCGTTTGGGGGCTGGCTCTCTTGTGTTGGCTATATTTCTGTGGCTTCATCACTCAAGAGCATGGGCAAGAACATGGAACCTTTTAATGGTCACTTTTGTCACTGCTGGTAGTGTGAATGCATCAAGGCCAGGCTTGATCAATCTGCAGAATCTTTAACATACCTTTATCAAACATACCTGAACCAGCTAATCAAGATCTTCAGGATTACTAGAAACTTGAAGCAGTGTGTTGAAGCAGGTTGCAGCTTAAGTGTACAGGAAGGTGACCCTCTAAGAGCAGCATTGGATAACCTAAACTACAGTCAACCATTGGTTAAGGAAGAGACCTTATAGGGGGCTAAATTTAATACCACAACCTAATAACACTATAGTCAAACTGTATACATTCAAAAACTAAAATGTGACAGACACACCCTTAACACCCTTGCATAAACAGTCAGGTGCAAATGTACAGACAGCTCCAGATATTTAGCATGCCAAATATTTCACGGGCGTCGGCAACACGTCGGCGATTCCCTCAGATCGCGTCTTTGATAATTCACACTGCGTGATTGTCACTCGCGAGCACTGTTTTGCCTCCGATTTCGGGTATTTGTCAGCGATTTTGCAAAACCTGTCGGCGAGTGAAAAATCGGGCTAAAATCGTGCAGTGTGAACTCGGCATAAGGTTATCAACAACACCTGGAGAAAGCTATTCATTAGCATTGCCAGTAATCTTAATGAGAGTTCCTCTGAAATATATCAAATTTGCATAAAGGACCATAGAACTGTAGAATGAACTACTAAACTATTTGCAGCCAATCATATGAGCTGAATTATTTGGAATTGACAACTAGCCTAGTTGTTCAGTTTGGTTCTGGAAACACTATGCAGATATAATGAATACTTCACCCAAAAATAGGAAAAACGAAAACGGAAATGATTTTTTAAGGATCAAAAAGGATGTATAATTACCATAACTTGAATAGACTAAACTTCATATCCTTTTCCAATGAAAAACTGCACTTGTTACAGAGTTAGTTGTTAGAATCACGAGAATAAACCTGATTGGTCGCTCGCGTGAAATGCGAAAAAACTTCATATAGATCTCTTTTATGATCTCTTTATGAACTTTTGAAGCAATGAAATTTCAATGGAGAAACAGAAATCTCTCAGTTTCATAAATACCTTAATTTGTGTTTCAAAGACAAGTCTAATGGGTTTGGATCAACATAAGGGTAAATTATAACGGTAAATTTTTTTACATTTTACATTTTTGGTCAACTATCCTGTTGTGACCTGACCTTTGAGTCAAGAACCATTTAAAAGATCCGACTCAAAAGAGTAATTCGTTTATGAATCATTCACCGCAACTCCTCTCACTGAGGAGAGCTAGGATGGATGTCAAGGTTTCCAGTAAATGAGTGGCAACCGCTGAAATGTGTGCATGGCCATCAGGTGTCAAAATCCACTAGAGTTCAATATGAGATGCTTTTTCAGAAACCAAAGCACCCCACTATCCCTCATCTACCCTTTGAAGGTAGTGGACTATCACCATCCGATTCACTACAGGTGGCAGGGACACAGCCACATGTCTCCAATGTTCTGTTCCAGTCCCAAACAGCATGAAAGCAGCATGAAAACTAGCTGTACGTAAGGAGGCCTCGCACATTCACAGCGCAGTGGTACCCTCTGCCAACAGTGCGGCCAAGCAGAAGAATAAACAGCAGCTTGAAGGGCTACGGAGGCTGAAAGTGTTAGCGCGGGCTCCGCTGGCCAGATTGCGAAGGGACCTCGGAAGCGTCTGCCAGAGTAGTTCTACAAGAAAAAGTCAAGCAATCATGCATACGTCTGTGTTCGAAAAAGGTGAATGAAAACATTTAGCTTGTGTTAATCAGAGTGTTTTAGCGGCCCTCCTGTTTCGCTCTGCTTCAGAATGCTCCTGATCTCCACCGCTTTCATCTCCACCCCCACCCAACGTGCGTTTTCGCAACCTCATGACTGGCACAGCCTCTCACTGCGCCACTTTTCCCAGGCCCTCTCAGGCTGGAGCTCGACCAAACCTCCTGCAATTTTACCAATCGCCATTCAACATGCAGTTGTGGCACTGCGACATCTTTTCCGCTCTCTGCACAGAGAAACACTCACTATTCTCACTACGTTTTGCTGTAGTGCACTACAGAGTGAGCAAAGGTCCTTACCAAGGGTCTACTTTGTGGTCTGTGAAAATGGAATAAGAGGCATCAAATTTTCATAGCAATCTAGTTAAGTTTTTTGTTGATAAAATCAGAGAAAAATGTCTGCTGACTGTTAACAAAAATACTGAACTCTGTTGTTGAAAAGTCAACAGTAAAATGTAATATCCACACAGACACACACTAAAAATTTGTGTGAACACACTATAGCAATCATTCGAAAGCAACAGAAGCAACAGAAGTAGTGAATCAGATTGGTACCCGAATGTGGTCACCTGGGTCAAGCTAGCTGCAATGAAATATATTAGGTTTTGTCTATTGCAAAAATCATAGTAATTTTAAGGAAAAATAGAGTGGCACTGCTTTCTGACCTTTTGCTTTTTTTTTTTACTTTTTGAATGTTTACTTGAACACCCAATAATTATGTTAGATAACTGTTGACTTTATTTGCATCTATGCTCTTTATATTTTGAATAATCACATGAAAAACAATATTTACTTGAAAAACACTTTAAGGCTTCATGTCAGTGTTTTAAAATGTAATTTACTTTGTTGCATGCTTTGTAAACTTTAATATTTATAATACTAAAAGTAAAAAACTTTTTCTATTTGTTTATTTGATCTATTGCTTGTAATTAGTTTCTTTGCTCTTTATTACAGCGTGAGGGGAAGTCCTGGCTTAGCGTGCGCTGAAGCCGGGATAGAGTGAGCTGAGGCCGTGCTAAAGTGAGCTGAGGCACGGTGAAAGTTGATGTATTTCCTCAGCGACCAGCGTTGATGTATTCCCTCAGCGACCAGCACAGATCAGCTCTAGGCATGATGAAGCGGATATCGTCCTCTTTTGGAAGACCAAACAAAGTAGTTTCGCTTTCACAACGAAGCACACAGCGTCTTCACGACATGGCTGCAGCGTCAACAATACTACAGTCAGAATAAAAGTTATGCCTTCTTTCTTTGCGTGAACATTTGGGCGGCGTTATGCAAATCTTCCCACATCGTGATGTAGACATGTGGGGGCGTGTTAGAACGAGCCGTTTTAGGTAGGTGTGGCTGACTCTTAACTTTTATAAAGAATATCTCTTTGGATTTGAGACTTTAGTCTTTGCAACTTTACAGATCTTCTTTATGCACCAAGAGCTTGTAACACTCCAAAGAGAAAGGAAAAATTGAAATCGCATCATATGACCCCTTTAAAATTTCTAATATTTTTAGCATCTGTGCTTTAATGATTGCAATGATTAAATTTCACTGCGCCCAATCTATTATTTTTTTTTTAAATAGAACACACCAAAAGTTTGGAAACGGTAAGATGTCCCTTTTTCTAAATAAAATATTTTATTCAACAGGGATGCATTAATTTGATCAAACGCGACGGTAGCACTAGCAACTTTTACATTGTTGTAAATCCTGTTCTTTTGCAGATTATATTCATAAAAAAATCCTGAAAAAAAAGAGTAGGTTTCCACACAAATGTGAAGCAGCACAACTATTTTTTAACATTGATAATAATATGAAATGTTTATTGAGCTACAAACCAGTATATTAGAATGATTTCTGAAGGATCATTTGACTGAAGACTGGAGTAAAGACGCAAAAAAAGCTTTGCATAAAAGAAATTACATTTTTAAATATATTAAAATGGAATACAATTGTTTCAAATTGTGATATTTCACACTATTACTGCATTTTTAATCAAATAAATACATCCTTGGTGATTATAACAGACTTTCAAAAATATTTTAAAAATCTTATCGACCCCAAACTTTTGAATCGGTGGTTGAACGCCCTCTAAAAAAACATGTCTGATCACGTTCAGGTGAATCTAAAAACAGCCTGATTATATGGGGCATTCTTAAAGCTGATTAGTCAACTAGTCATTCAGACAGCTAACCAATTAAACAGTTGTGAAAATATGTACTGACACATTAGTAGGCAGCATGGAGTGAGACGACTACACTAGGTTGCGGTCAATGCCATGACCCACAATTCATGGGTCCATTACCAAGAACGTCACTAAAGATACAGGAACTGAAATGTTAATTTTTCAAAAAAGAAGGCTGTTATTTTTCATTAAGAATCAGTAAATTGACATTAGAGATTCTGCTGTTGCTATGCAAGCTTAGGCTGTCTCAAGTGACCCTATCGTGCCCCAAGAACACACCCTATTACTCAGCTAATTGTGTGAGACATGACAACAGCACCCGCTGAAATTGTCCTCTTAAACATCTGCCAATCATTTATCATTATCAGTGTTCTGCAGTGTTTGTGGTTTAGTGAAGCTAAACTAGAGGATTCGTTGAGGACAGAGATGCAGCTAAGGCTGCAGCTAAAGCACAAGAGTTGCTGGGTTCCTGAGAGATGTAAGGAATACCTCAGGGGCCTCTCCTGTTTCATACAGCTGATCCTGTTCGACCGCTCAAACTCAAATGTGCGTGTACATACCTGCTCCTATTTCGCCATCATGCCGGTTGTTGGCATGCATCAATCTTAAACTACACATGTAAAAAAGTCCAACCAATATAGATTTTTTTGGGGCACTGTATCAGTTACAGTATTAACGTGACAACACAACTGGCTGGTCTTCTCAAATCTTAGGTTAAATATTACAATATTTACAGCTTGAATTACACCAAAATATTCAAGATAAAAACTTTAAAAAATTCAGTTTATACCATTAACCAGTAATAACACATCTGCCGAGAAAAGCATCACTGTTGCTCATAGTTTGTTAACCTCTAAGCCTAAGGGCCAGATTTACTAACAGCTTGCGCCAGCGCAAACAGTCTTTCGGCGTTAAAATTAGAGCCCAACCGATATGGGTTTTTTGGGGCCGATACCAATATTAGGGAGTAAAAAAAGGCAGATATCGATATATCGGCCGATATTCTTTGTGTATAGTACAGTACCAGTCAAAAGTTTGGACATTTTCCCATTCGTGTGTCCAAACATTTAACTGGTACTATATATAGAATACAGTATATACATAAACATAATATATATATATACATAAACACATTTTTTGCAATGATCACTCAAATGTGGTGATGAAACACTTACATATAATGACGTGACAGAGATACGTAATGGAGGCAGGGCATTTAACAATTTAACAATAAACTTTATTATCTAAAATGAGTCTGACATCAGTGCACTGAACAGTATAGTTGAAGTTTATTCAACTTTAATTCAATTCCATTCAAATTTATTCTGTTGAAGTTTATTTCACTTCGGAACATTCATACACGGATTAGCGCTACTGTCTTCACACACAGACGAAGCTTACTAGAGAAGTGTGAAGTGTGCCATAATATACCTCTGTAAATAAATACAAAATAAATTCACGTCTCGCGCACTTTAATGCCCTTTGAATGTAACGTGTACGTTCCCTTGGAACTGGAATCATGGTGGAATTTCATGTGAAGTCCACTTCGCAGGGCACTTACGGTCGAATATGACAACGCTTGAATGCTGCTGCCTGAACAAGAGACCACCTTACTGAAGTGAAGATGTTGACTGGTGTAAATTTTCTCGCGAATGCGCTGGCGGATCTCCACCAAATTCGGGGGATCCCTTCAGCTCAAGTAGCACTATCGAACGTCACCCTCCACGTGTCAGTAGTCCCCCGGGATCGCTTAATCGGTTGGCTCCGGACCGCGAATTTAACTACCCCTAACTCCCGAACCCCGGGGGCTATCGATGCAGTGGTGGTCTCATTCGAAAGCGGGCCTCTAGACGTACACTCGATTCGCGTTTGAGAGGGTTCCTCGAGCTGAAGGGATCCCCCGAATTTGGTGTGGATTCGCCGTGCCATTACGGAGCTATGGCCGTTCAAAGTTTCAATGGTTTTCCATAGACTTAAGCTTTAAAGCGTTTCATCCAGGTCGACAGTGGCAAACAATGGAGCGCGCTCTGCTGGACAAACTAAGTATTTACACCATTTCAAGCATTTTATATGCGTTATATGTTCTGTAAAAAAAAAATTCATATCGGCGACATATTCACCGATACCGATATATCGGCGACAGGCTCATATCGGCCGATAACATTGACAAAACGATATATCGGTCGGGCTCTAGTTAAAATAGTACTGTCAGGATTTACTAAAGATGCGCAGTGAAGAATTAGCACTGAAAAGGCGTGGACACAGTCATTTTTGCACCTGACCTTATTGAATATGCATTTGTAGGACTTTCCCTTTCAGGCGCAAAATTTATGGGAGGGGAGTATTAAAATGAATTATGCAACAAGATTTACTAAAGTTTGCGATTGTCAAATTACTGGTATTTGCGCCATTATTTAACGGCCAAAAAAGCATGTCTTAAAGCAGGCGGTAATTTGCGCTGCTCTTGGTAGATTGCGCTGGTCATTATGGAAATGATCTGGCTGCATCTGTGTTCTTTATAGCGCTACTGTCTTCACACACAGACGAAGCTTACTAGAGAAGTGTGAAGTGTGCCATAATATACCTCTGTAAATAAATACAAAATAAATTCACGTCTCGCGCACTTTAATGCCCTTTGAATGTAACGTGTACGTTCCCTTGGAACTGGAATCATGGTGGAATTTCATGTGAAGTCCACTTCGCAGGGCACTTACGGTCGAATAAGACAACGCTTGAATGCTGCTGCCTGAACAAGAGACCACCTTACTGAAGTGAAGATGTTGACTGGTGTAAATTTTCTCGCGAATGCGCTGGCGGATCTCCACCAAATTCGGGGGATCCCTTCAGCTCAAGTAGCACTATCGAACGTCACCCTCCACGTGTCAGTAGTCCCCCGGGATCGCTTAATCGGTTGGCTCCGGACCGCGAATTTAACTACCCCTAACTCCCGAACCCCGGGGGCTATCGATGCAGTGGTGGTCTCATTCGAAAGCGGGCCTCTAGACGTACACTCGATTCGCGTTTGAGAGGGTTCCTCGAGCTGAAGGGATCCCCCGAATTTGGTGTGGATTCGCCGTGCCATTACGGCCGTTCAGCCGTTCAAAGTTTCAATGGTTTTCCATAGACTTAAGCTTTAAAGCGTTTCATCCAGGTCGACAGTGGCAAGCGCTGGAGCGCGCTCTGCTGGACAAACTAAGTATTTACACCATTTCAAGCATTTTATATGCGTTATATGTTCTGTAAAAAAAAAATTCATATCGGCGACATATTCACCGATACCGATATATCGGCGACAGGCTCATATCGGCCGATAACATTGACAAAACGATATATCGGTCGGGCTCTAGTTAAAATAGTACTGTCAGGATTTACTAAAGATGCGCAGTGAAGAATTAGCACTGAAAAGGCGTGGACACAGTCATTTTTGCACCTGACCTTATTGAATATGCATTTGTAGGACTTTCCCTTTCAGGCGCAAAATTTATGGGAGGGGAGTATTAAAATGAATTATGCAACAAGATTTACTAAAGTTTGCGATTGTCAAATTACTGGTATTTGCGCCATTATTTAACGGCCAAAAAAGCATGTCTTAAAGCAGGCGGTAATTTGCGCTGCTCTTGGTAGATTGCGCTGGTCATTATGGAAATGATCTGGCTGCATCTGTGTTCTTTAATGTGCGCATTGTTAGTAAACCACACGCAGAATTTTCCCCTAAAATTGAATAAAAACACAGTAAAATTGGAAAATATGCAATACTATTTAATAATTACTATTTAAAACACCTATTTTGATATATATTCGGCCATTACTCCAGTCTTTATTGTCACATGATCCATCAAAAATCATTCTAATATGCTGATTTGCTGCTCAAGAAACATTTATTATCAGTGTTGAAAACAGTTGTGCCATTTAATATTTGTAGATGTGCACATGAAATCAAAATTTGAGTTCTGTCATGACAACTCTCGGAGGGATGGTAATGTACATGGCAATGTTAATGTGTTTGGTCTTGGCAGAATAGATCTGTTACGCTGCTGCTGTGGCAGAGCAAGTACAGAGACTTGCTACTGCCAATACATCCACAGACATGCTGCTGTAAGCATGTAAGAAATACTGCTGCGGCACATATAACATATATGAAATAACCCCCATATACAGGTATAACTAGGGATGCTCCGATCCGCCTTTTTTGCCTCCGATACCAATTCCGATACCTAGGGTTTGGTATTGGCCGATACAGATACCGATACCAAGTTTTTTTTCCCCCATTTAAATAAATGTAGAATTTATATAGCTCTGTGTGTGGAACTGATAATCATTCTTTCACAATCTACTAGATACAGACTACTTCATTATAAAGAAATTAAAATAAACAAATATGAAAAAATATAGGCCTATGTATATTTATAATCTATGACAAAAAATTATCATAAACGAGGTTAGTGGATAATTCGGCAGCAAAAGTTATTCTAGAAAAATCAGTGCACAATAATTTTAGAAATCCAAACATTTAGTGAAAAAACAATATTAAATAAAATAAAATTTAGTCGCATATGCGAGTGATTTACTCGCAATATAGAGGGTTGACAGTCTATGAGCACGAAGCGCTTACAATGTGCGCACATTGTAAGCACTTCGTGTTAAAAACTGCAAAGCACAAAGGGAAGAGAAATTGATGCGTAGTGTATTATATCTCTGCAGCAATGTAGAGGGTTGACAGTCTATGTATGAGCACGAAGCGCATTGTAAGCTAACTTTCAGTTAGTGTGCACGTTAAAAACAATTGAGTCTTTTCTATGCCCGTGTCTTACTACCGGGTGTGTCACAGACACCTGGTAGCAAGTAACAAACAACATTAAACTCCGGCAAGAAGATAAAGTCCTTTTTGCAAAATCATAGACACGTATTTACAAATCAAGTATAATGGGAACACAGAATGATCTTGGAGGGACCTTTACCGAGCTGACCGCTGTAACCGAACGAGACCAGGGTTTAAAGGCTAAACGAATGACTGACAGCCACAGCGGAGAAAAGAGTTTGTGTGAACATTAATGTAAGGACTTAAATATTCATATGTAGCTCACAATAAGTTATCGTATGGTTTCAGAAGCAACAGAATAATTCGCACAATCGAAAAAAAAATTTAAATTATCGGATTTGGATCGGCTCTCTCTGACCGTTACCCGATCCGAGAAAAATGGCACTATCGGAGCCGATACCCGATATGAATATCGGATCGGCGCATCCCTATATATAACATACATGAAATCACCCTGTAGCAGATCTATACAGGTGGAGCTGGGGAAGGAGGAGGGTTTCTGAAGCGTGCTGCAACTGCTGTTACCGCTATGCTAAACTAGTAGGCTAAACTGCTAACCAAAGGCTGATTAAACACAAATGGAAACATATAAGATCCTTTAGCTTTGGTAATATAATGTAATACATAATATGTAATTGTCTAGTAGTCAAAGGAGCTTTCCCTAATGAAAAATAACCATTGTTTTAGTGTAGTAACCATGTTTTTTTGTCGGATTACACGATCCGAGAAAAATGGCACTATCGGAGCCGATACCCGATATGAATATCGGATCGGCGCATCCCTATATATAACATACATGAAATCACCCTGTAGCAGATCTATACAGGTGGAGCTGGGGAAGGAGGAGGGTTTCTAAAGCGTGCTGCAACTGCTGTTACCGCTATGCTAAACTAGTAGGCTAAACTGCTAACCAAAGGCTGATTAAACACAAATGGAAACATATAAGATCCTTTAGCTTTGGTAATATAATGTAATACATAATATGTAATTGTCTAGTAGTCAAAGGAGCTTTCCCTAATGAAAAATAACCATTGTTTTAGTGTAGTAACCATGTTTTTTTGTCGGATTGATTACCATTTGTATAACCACAGATTTACTACAAATACCACGGTTAAACTATGGGTGCATCTCAATCAGCTCCCTTGTTCAGGGCACTGATCAGGGAGTCGGCCATTTTAAGGGCTGTCTCAATCGTAAAATCCTTCCAGGGCACTGGAGCGTTCGCTCCCTGAAAAATCCCACAATGCATCGCAAATTCTAGGGAGCATCGGTGCTCACTATGCTCCCTTACCAGAAATAACATTTGTGAAGTGTGAAACAAACCACACGAGCCAACTAGATAAATATAATGACATGCGGTAGAAGATTTGAAAAGACAAACCACTTTTTTAGGATATATCAGCATAAACACACATAGACAGGTAGTGAACACATCTAGTTAAAATGTATAATTAATATTCTGGCTAAAATGTTGTAAGAACATGTAACAGAACAATGTGTTTAAAGAGAATAAAAAATTATATAATATAAAAAGAGATTGGTCCTGCCTGTTGTTTATTAAGTCCAGTGGTGACGTTCTACTGTGTTGTCCATTGACATTGTATGTAGTCATGTCACCGGAAATTGATCACTGTTCCAATGTGTAGTGAGCCAGGGAACTTACCAGTGACCGAAATAGTGTAGACAATATACTGATTCATAAGCTTGGGAGGTGGGGAGCTGATTGAGACACACCCTATGGTTAGTGTAGCAAAACCATTGCTAATTTGGGGTTACCATGGTTTACCTACAATAACCATGATTTTTCTTTGGTTTTATTTGTAGTAAAACCATGGTTAATTTTCGTAGGGGTTTCTGAAGCAGTCATTTCACTGTTAAGCTAGTACTGAGAACACAAAGAAAGGGAAAATGTATATTTGACCATTTCAGTTTTGGTAATGGAATGGAATATTTGATATGTAATTTAAAAACAAATCCTGTTCTAGCTAATCAAAAGAGCTTTACTGAACCAGTCAATGCTATGCTATGCTAAGCTAGTAGGCAAAATACAAACAAAGGGAAATGTTTTATTTAGCTTTATTTATATAATGCACACATAAAAATAGTTATTTCAGTCAAAGGAATCACTCTGTCCAAAGGGGGCAGGATCTTGCACAACAACATATAAAACCTATTAGCAATTTGAAACCAAAAACAACCACACTTCTGGTTTAAAAAATAAATAAATGAACTGCACACATCAAGAGAGTTCAAGCGATCTTTAAGGAACCGTACAAATGCATTATGCCTGACATTTACTGTCATCCATAATCAAAACAGGGTACTGCTGCCAAGTCTGCTGCTAGCGCCAACAGTTATTAAGAGCAGCAGGGACAAAACGTCAATTCATCGTAGCGTTCTCGAAAACGGCAGCACCGTTCAATTTCTGTGCATGAGCCTCAGAGCTAGGGAGGATAGAGAAGGAGTACTGACTGAGAGGCCGTGCTGATCTTGGCTCAGTTCAGAGAAGGTTCTGTGGGGCAAAAACAATCTAGACATGGTAAGTACAGCTTAGAAGAGCTAGTGGGATTTGTAGTGGTCTTTAAGTGAGTCTGGGTGAGGGACAGTAATCCAGGGGATGATGGGATACGTTAAAGGGATAGTTCACCCAAAAATGAAAATTTGATGTTTATCTGCTTACCCCCAGGGCATCCAAGATGAGCCAGGGAACTTACCAGTGACCGAAATAGTGTAGACAATATACTGATTCATAAGCTTGGGAGGTGGGGAGCTGATTGAGACACACCCTATGGTTAGTGTAGCAAAACCATTGCTAATTTGGGGTTACCATGGTTTACCTACAATAACCATGATTTTTCTTTGGTTTTATTTGTAGTAAAACCATGGTTAATTTTCGTAGGGGTTTCTGAAGCAGTCATTTCACTGTTAAGCTAGTACTGAGAACACAAAGAAAGGGAAAATGTATATTTGACCATTTCAGTTTTGGTAATGGAATGGAATATTTGATATGTAATTTAAAAACAAATCCTGTTCTAGCTAATCAAAAGAGCTTTACTGAACCAGTCAATGCTATGCTATGCTAAGCTAGTAGGCAAAATACAAACAAAGGGAAATGTTTTATTTAGCTTTATTTATATAATGCACACATAAAAATAGTTATTTCAGTCAAAGGAATCACTCTGTCCAAAGGGGGCAGGATCTTGCACAACAACATATAAAACCTATTAGCAATTTGAAACCAAAAACAACCACACTTCTGGTTTAAAAAATAAATAAATGAACTGCACACATCAAGAGAGTTCAAGCGATCTTTAAGGAACCGTACAAATGCATTATGCCTGACATTTACTGTCATCCATAATCAAAACAGGGTACTGCTGCCAAGTCTGCTGCTAGCGCCAACAGTTATTAAGAGCAGCAGGGACAAAACGTCAATTCATCGTAGCGTTCTCGAAAACGGCAGCACCGTTCAATTTCTGTGCATGAGCCTCAGAGCTAGGGAGGATAGAGAAGGAGTACTGACTGAGAGGCCGTGCTGATCTTGGCTCAGTTCAGAGAAGGTTCTGTGGGGCAAAAACAATCTAGACATGGTAAGTACAGCTTAGAAGAGCTAGTGGGATTTGTAGTGGTCTTTAAGTGAGTCTGGGTGAGGGACAGTAATCCAGGGGATGATGGGTATATATTCACAGAGTAATCAACTATTTTGTAGAGGGAGGTCAAAATTTTCACCAGAGATTCAGAGCCAAATTACAGAATGATATAAATTATTTTAGAAAGATTGCAGCATCATTAGCCTATATTATTTTTACATAGAGATTGGTAGGTCTAGTAGTAAAATTTGCATTATATGCCAGTGTTGATTGTTGAAAAAGCACTTTTCAAGGTTTTTTGGGTTTTTTGTTCCAAAGTTTGGATAGCTGTAACTCAAGAAGTATCAAATATATCATAATGCCCTTTCAGATTTTGGGTCTTAAACTTGTAGCATCTTTATTTTTAAGGCCCTGTACATACGGTTCTGTTCCAGAGATATATGGATCTCAACATGGCTCCAGGAGTAAATCGTTCAATTGTATGCATTTTCAGTGGTCAAATACCAAATGTGGGTCACTTTGCATTCAGCTGAAGGTCTGAAGAACAAATAATGTTGAAACTAGAAATGTATCTTGTTTCCCTCTATCAAAACAATTGCATAGAACATACAGTACCTGAGTGCCATAAATATTATTTTTCAAAATTTGCATGCTGGAATAACTGGAAGTGAATGACAACGAAAGCCTTGCATATTCAAATTACAAATGGCTGCAACTGCTCTTACGTTAAAAATAAGGTGGACACCTTCCCTTTTTTTCCCCGATTCCAAAATCACTTTGTTGTACATTGATATTCTATGCAAGCATGGTGTGTATGGATGTGTTTGACCATTGAGCTTATGCCATACATCTTTTGTAGAGTCTTGGGGATGATACAGCGTTCAGATATTGCAAATCTCAAGTAAAAAAAAACACTGAGCTGAATTTAAAATTGTTCAACTTTTTAAAAAAAGTACTCTAGAAAAAAAGTCTCTAGACCTGGCGTTTTTTTCAATTCATTCTCTTCTTCATGAACACCCCCTAATTCTGTGAAAATGTGCATTATATTCCTGGTCATGGTCCAGCTGAGCCTGAGTGAGATGAAAGTACACTAGAATCGGAGCTGCAGTGTTGCACAAAGTTTGCTCTGAGAATTTGATCATATTGGTCAAGGCCACACACACATGCAGGCAGATACAGCTAATACATATTAACCGGAGCAGGCGGTCAGAGCGGCAAGCAAACATGTTGTAATTCTGATTAAACAGGGCGGTCAGGGTCATGAGCAACGCTGAGAGACGAATGGACTCTAATCGCAATAGAAGAACAGAGTTTAATATCAATACTTCAAAAAATGCACATACGGCACGACTCCTCCGGCATGTATTATGACTGTTTGAGGAATACTTTATGAGAAAAACCATAAAACTATTTCATTCAAACAGGTCTGTAGCACCTTTTCCCCACATTAGTTTATCGATTACACACTAGAAATGACACCTTTTCTGTTTATCCTAAACCGCCAGCGCTCTGTTTCTTGATACGGTTTCTGCATTTGGAAATTCAGCTCATTCCTCGGACTCTGTGAGACAAGAGGTCACTTTCTCCAAGCACTCTTTGAACCGCGACTCTTCCCAAGCTCGCCCATTCAGCAGCCAAACAAAACAGCCCTGAGCACTCTGGAGTCTAATCAACAACTTCCACCCTGCTATCACACTTCCAGACTCCCTGCAGTTGGACAGGCACAAAGAAACTTTGCGTAGGAAAGAGAGGAAACAGGTTGGAGAAACAGACGGGCTTGCAAACAAAAGCTTCAGGTGAGAAAGAGCGCAATAGAAAGCAGACAGACAGTTAAAAAGAATGAAGCTGGTGGTTTGAGGTTTCGGGAAAAGGAAGGAAGTTGAGGGAGAGAGAGGAGCCATTAACATCAAGAGCTCATTTTACCTTAAGCAAACACTTTGCCCAAGCGAGACCCTGATGTAACAAGCAAACGGGCGACTGCAATTAACCAAGGCCACTTGTGTTTTAAATTAAGGCATCATCTAAGCTACAGTGCCCTATCGATTAAACAGCAGTACAATGCCTGCCTCATTGAACCACCCAGGGTTCCAATAACACAAGAACTTTGTGCATCGCTGATTGCGTAGACCATTACTTTGTCTGTGGCTTCTACTAATTTAGCCTGTGATACTTGAGCGAGAGTAAGTTGATAACAGAGGAGTTGCGAGATAATTAAACAACGCCGAGCAGGGTTAAACAGGGCATAACGTAATTCTGGTACACGTAGTTACCCACTAAGAAAAGCGAAGCAATGCAAAGCAGTGTGTAATGATGAGGCGAGAACTAGGACAAGATGAACCTGTTGGTGACTCTGACAAATGTCAGTTTTATCAGCCACCATGCCAAAAAATGGAAAAGTTATATGGGCCAGTGATAAATAAGTGATACATTTTGTTTTCTTACACAAAAAAAGAAAAATTATTATCTTTTAAAAATCTATTAAAAAGTGCTAATTTTAAAAGGTTATACTATTTACATACATTTTAATTTGTTTTATATATTGTGTGTATACACACACACACACATCTACGCAATACTGTAAATGAATGTCAAGTGGTGTAACCAAGAAAATTATAGCTTTTACTTTACCAAAATGTATTAAAATTTCATAATGTTAATTTTTGGAACACAAAATAAAGATGATATATTATACATATATTATCATATAATTTTTGTCCATGGAACCAAAACATTCATGCACGCATTAGAAAAAAAAATCTAGCCCTTTAAGTTTCAAAATAAAGTTTACATTTAATGACTATATTCAATAATAA
>NW_015507393.1:0-940 GCF_001515645.1 Sinocyclocheilus grahami | reverse complement strand
AATTTTTGATACCATAGAAATGTCATAATTCTTGCCACCAGTGTCGATATTACAAAAAACTACTAGCCTGAAGAAAAACAAAAAGCAATTTAGATAAGACACCCATCCTTATAATTATGACAGAATATAATGTATTACAACGCACATTATGAGTACTTATAATGCATTATACCCTTTAATAACCCATTATAATGCATTACACAAAGTCTTGAATTATTATTATTATTATTATTATTATTTAAAAAAATATAATTACATTTTATTTACGTTTATCTATTCACAAATAATTTTACATCTTTATTTTGTTAAGATACCCTACTGGAGAATAATCATTCATTCATTCATAATTTTTAATATGCATGCAAATCCGTTGCTCTGCACAGCCCTGGTGAAGTGTATGGGAAAACATGGCTCTCTGCCCTGCCACTGCCATACAGTCCCACACTGCCAAAACTAGCGAACCGCTAATGCAATCTAAAACAAGGAGAAATCACAGACCTCCTGCATGCCTCTCAAAAACACAAAGCCAGAAAACCTCCTAATTTCTGCACTTCACCCACATCCTCCATTGATTCTGCGCATCCTATCCATCCTCCATCAGACCGACATACTCAAGACTGCCCATCGTCTCCATCATCATCCGATTCCACGCAGAGAAATAGTGGGATGGGATTTGGGCGCTTAACTTCATTAGCTACGCCTCAGTCTGGGGCCCGTAGATTATGACTAATTAATCAGCTTACCATGGCTTAAACACCACTACACAGAAAAGAAGAGTCTTATCTGTCAACACACTAAAAAGATTTCACTCCCGTCATCTTTTCTTTCCTTAACACGCACGACACAAATTCCTCCTCTCTGCGTCCTTTGTTGCCCAAAGATTAGCTTGACACATGCAAGCGGCTGCAACACAACCAGCTGGAATGGACGCTGTAACTTG
>NW_015507392.1:77361-78289 GCF_001515645.1 Sinocyclocheilus grahami | reverse complement strand
CTTCTTTCAGACGAATCCAGTCGGAGTTATATTAAAAATGGTCTTAAAAATTGTGTATCGCGCCACGTAAACATAAAGCCATGTCTGCATTTGTGATCGGAGAAATTACAAACAACAAGCGCTACTCTATACTGCTCAAAACTCACGTTTGAATCATCAGTGGCAAATCCTTTAAATATGTTAACGTACTTACAGGCTGTGAGTCAGAACAAGAAGGCATTGTAGGATCAGGAAACAGTCCTCCGTAAAATGCGTTGCACACACACAAATATTCTGTTTGAACTGTTCTGGAACAGTGTTGTAAATACAACTTAATCACTGATTTCTAGTCGTGTCCTCTTTTGGAAGGCCAAACAAAGTAGTTTCGCTTTCTCAATGAAACACACAGCATCTTCACAACATGGCAGCAGCAGAAACAATACCCACAGCGAGAATCAAAGTTACGCCTTCTTTCTTTGAGTAAACATTTGGGCGGCATTATGCAAATCTTCCCACATAGTGACGTAGACATGTGGGGGCGTGTTAGAACGATCCGTTTTAGGTAGACGTGGTTGACTTAACTTTTATATAGAATATCTCTTTGGGTTTGCAACTTTAGGGATCTTATCTATTCATGAACAGCTTGTAACACTCCAAAGAGAAAGGAAAACTTGAAATCGCATCATAAGACCCCTTTAATAATTAATTCAACATAAATGCAAAACATTTCACTCCTATGGAAACTAATGCTAGTAAAATGCCATAGAATTTGCACGTCTGAAATAGATGTTGCTCAATCAGAACATAAATAAATACACATCATAACATCATTCAGAGAAATAACGCTGACAATTTACAGTACAGACTTAAAAGACAAGAAGGTTTATTTCCAAGATGATGCATCGTAAGCTTTACATTTTAATACAATATAGAGCAACATAGTAACAGA
>NW_015507392.1:75259-75785 GCF_001515645.1 Sinocyclocheilus grahami | reverse complement strand
GAATATCCCAGCTAACACAAGACCAGCGGCCACTGGTGGCCCACCAGTGGCAAAGTCGGCAGCCCACCTGCGGACACCGCCCGCGGTTCACCGGCGTTTTGCTCATCGTTATTCCAGCGGACCACCAGCGGCAGCCGCCGCTTTTCCGACAGCGGTCCGCTGGTTTATAATTATTGTTTGCTGGCGGTCCACGATCGGTCCGTGGTTCATTATCAGTTGGATTACGAACCAAAATATCCTTGCACACAATAATCACAATAATGGATCAAAAACAATGTGCAATCCCAATTGTAAATTTATTTTCAGTGAACAGATTAAATATACACATTTATTTACAGTATCAGATGGTTTTATCCAACGTGACTTTTAAATAGAAGCATTCAGTTCACATATTTGTACCTGTACAAAAGTTAACCACAAAATCAACCATGGTTTTACTACAATAACCAGCCATTGTTTAACTATGATTGTTGTAGTAAACCCACAGTAACTACCATAACCATGGTCTTACTACAGCATAGTAGTA
>NW_015507392.1:74695-75249 GCF_001515645.1 Sinocyclocheilus grahami | reverse complement strand
TATAGTATAACCATGATATCAAAACCTTAGTTTGAGAAAAAAAAAACTGATTACTACAGTCATGGTTACTAGTTTTACCATAGTAAAAATATGGTTAACTCTTGTAAGGGTACAGTGCTTTTCACAATCAAAGCAGCTTTAGAAAATGCATGTTTCAAGGTTACAATCAAAAAATATCCTTTAAACAGCCAGAGGTGACTGTGACCCACTGGGGAGCATCTTCTGGCAACAAATTAATGTCCATATGTCAATAACTCGAAGATAATACAAGTTGTGTTCAAAGTCATGTTCAGTTAAACAGACAAACATTAAAAGGTAAGTTTGGTGAATTTAAATCCACTTTATATTGCCACAAAGTCTGTAATATGTAAATGAACAATATTCGGATGCAAAACATTATTTGGCTCACACATAAATGGGGATATCTCATGGAACTCAGAGAAAGATTAAACATTATTGGTTCACATATATTACCATCATAGTAACAATACAAAGCAGGTTGAAAATCGCCAAACTTATGCTTTAGGCAATGATTACAATACATAATATTTGTC
>NW_015507392.1:71860-73878 GCF_001515645.1 Sinocyclocheilus grahami | reverse complement strand
ACAGGTTTAGCTGATTTCAGTTTCTGCCTGTAGGTCGGTATTAGACGAACTAAACGGTGATCAGAGAGTCCCAAAGCTGCTCGTGGAACAGAGTGATATGCATTCTTTATTGTGGTGTAACAGTGATCCAATATATTACTGTCTCTGGTGGGACATGTGATGTGCTGTCTGTATTTTGGCAGTTCACGGGAGAGATTGGCTTTATTAAAGTCCCCGAGAATGATTAAAACAGAGTCCGGGTGTTGTTGTTCTGTGTCTGTGATCAGATCAGATCAGTGAGTTTCTGTAAAGCGGTGCTCACGTGCGCTTGCAGAGGAATGTAGACACTGACGAGAATGAACGAGCAAAACTCCCGCGGCGAGTAGAACGGCTTGCAATTAATGAAGAGCACTTCTAGATCTGAACAGCACATCTTCTTTAACACAGTTACATCTGTACACCATCAGCGTCGGCGCCATCTATGTGACCAATGGATCTATGGATCCAAGCTGTAGTAACATTGGGATGGGCAACCTGAGAGATAAAAACAGGATAATCATGTAAGACTGAAGACTGAAGAGTAATGATGCTGAAAATTCAGCTTTGATCACAGAAATAAAATACATTTTCACATCACTCACTCAAGTTTGGATGTCAGAACCTTCTTAAAAATAACTCTAATAAAGAAGTGTAACAGATGCATGGTGATATAGGCAAATACGTAGTGAAAAATGCATATGAAGTGATTTAACCCTCTGGCCCTCTTCCATGTAACTTTATCTTTAGCAGAGATCAAGGTGTTTTTAACATTTCAAAACACATTCTCATGTTAGCAGACATTAGACTTTCACATGTGACCAACAATTCCTCAACAAATATAAAATATCAATTAAATATCAAAATATTCATCTGAGGGAGGTGACAGACCTGACAGAGATGACACATCTGACAGTGGTGACACAAACCATCAATTACTGTATTAAAACAAAATACAACAAACACTGAGTATGTTACTGTTTCTAAAGCTTTTAATCAAGATTCACATTTAAGTATTTTGATATATCGTTGGAACACAAATTATCTGTTTTCTCTCGTCTCAGAACAGTATGTGTCTGATGTGCATCTGCTATAGTATCACGGTAACTTTTAAAAAAAGTTATATGAACACATAAATCAGTTAGTTGTTACCTCTATCCAGTTACATTCACCAGGATCTTAATATTCACATTTAATCATCATATGATACCCCAAAACCACAAAAATATGATGACTTCTTCATTGGCCAATCTTGAAACCTTACGAAACACACGTGTCCTTGAAAAAAAACCTTGTTTTCAAATGAGATATTAAATCTTGCTTTTAATAAAAACAAGCTCTTTTTATCATTAAAAACATGTTCATCCATTTTATAGCATATGAATGATTGAATTGTATCTGTGTTGTTTCAAGAGGAAAAGCATGAACTGTTTATGAATTCTATTTTACAGATTAAACAATGAAGACTTCACAATATTGTTATTTCTGCAGCATGACAAACAAAACAGTTATTCAAACTGGGAATAAATAATGTAAAGAAACACAGCGCTTCATGACTTCAGTCTAAAACTCATTTTCACAAAAACCCTCGTTATAATTACTGAAGCGGTCTACACTGCACAATCAATCTCTTTTCTGCAGTTTATTGTTTATGCTGATGAGTGAGTTTGTGAATTCAGTCAGTGAGAGCACACTGAACAACTCCAGAGTTCTCCGCAGTGACGAATCAAAACACCTCTGATTGGATATTGCATTCATAAGCTCAAGAGAATCATGTGTGATTGGTTATAATGCTCAACACTGCAGACCGCAGAATCATCTCACAACACTCAAAAAGAAATCTGATGTAATGTAATAAAGCAAATCTACTATAAATTAAATGCCGAGATCGACACCTTTCATTCATTTCACTTTACACATTTCACATGACGGCTTCTTATAGCACTACTACAAAATATCACCTAAATGAAATCAAATGTATTCCTGTGGAGTCGTTCACAGAC
>NW_015507392.1:69699-71195 GCF_001515645.1 Sinocyclocheilus grahami | reverse complement strand
TGATGATTGTGTGAAGCTCTTCCCGCACTGATCACACGTGTATGGTTTCTCTCCAGTATGAACTCTCATGTGAACATCAAGATGATGTTTGCTTGTGAAACTCTTTCCACACTGAGTGCAGGTGAAAGATTTCTTGGCTCTTCTTTTCTTTAAATCGTTCTGTTTGGTTTGAGAGCAACTCAAAGGTTTTTCTCTACTTTTGTCACACTTTCTTTCCTCAACTTCACTCAGTTCTTCATTTTAACTCTGTAACTCTGAAATAAAAGTAAAAATGGTTTATTTTCAGTTAGTCATAAAAACAGAGAAATGTGAAAGGAGAAACCCTGATGCCCTGATGTAAACATGTATATCTTTTTGATGCATTTTTATAAATTATGTCTCTCTGAAACTTTAACTATTTGTAAGTATTATAGACACAAATCCCATGTTTCTACAGGGAGAACTATTAAATATGTTTGATCAACAACAACATTATCTAACATACATTAATTTAGTTAAAAAAGTACCCATATCATAGAAAGTGTCTCTTATTATATGATGCTTCCTCTAGATTATTCGGCAGCTCTAAAGATTTTTCCTGTTACAACAAATCTAATACTGTTTGAAGCTTTATAACATTCAGCCTCATTAATGAAGAATAAACACCAACCTGTTAGTTCTTCAGTATCTTCAGTGTGTTTGATTCTGCAGGGCTCTAGATCTCTCATCTTCTCTCTGTCCTCTTTAATAAACTCAGTCTTTGCAGATTTCAGCTCTTCCTGATGATTAGATGCTCGTCTTCACTTGTAAACTGATATAAATATTCCAGCATTTATTGCTGAACTGATGAATGTGTGATTGTTGTGGGAGGAGCTTCACTGAACACGAATGTGGAAGCAAAAAAATAAAATAAAAAAAAAACAATAAATCAATCGTTTTTTAAACTAATTTAGACATTTAAGCATTTATGTAAGTGAAGCAGATGTCCTCCAAATTCTATATTTGAAGAGACCAGAGTCTAACAAATACAAAGTGTTGTCTCGTTGTAGATCATTATTTTACTATATTAAAAGAAAAAGCGTCAACACAAAGAGCACATCAATGTAAAATGTTCATTCAGTAACACTGCAATCACATTCTATATTTTATTTTTCATTCTGCCTTAGTATTAACATTTATGAAGATATCTGTCTAGAAATATAGAAAAGAATACAATGCAAATTCTTCCAAATATAAATAACAGTAAGAATGAAAAATTAAAGCATAAACACAGACATCTTCATTATCAATTACAGGTAAATAACTACACTGTATCTAAATATAGTTAGATTTTCTAACATCTACATTCAGAGCAATTAAAGTAAATTATTAACATGTTATAGTTGTATATGGGCAGTAATTGACAGCGATCATAAAATCTGCAGCAGCATTATCATCACTACAAACATAGAAACAATCATTCTCACACACACACACACACACACACACACACACACACACACACACACACACACACA
>NW_015507392.1:68030-69404 GCF_001515645.1 Sinocyclocheilus grahami | reverse complement strand
GCATAAACAAAATATCTGTATATATAAACAAGTATATTTAACAATTAAATAAGTGAAATACCGTGATTTGCTCACCTCTCCTCAGAAACCTCGACGCTGAGAGAGCGCGCGCAAGAGACGGCGGATCTTCTTCTTCTTCTTTTGGAGTTTTATGGAGTTTGGCAAACAAACGATAGGTGCATTTCCGCCACCTACTGGGCTGGAGTGTGGACCATTGATGGAATAGGAAGAACTAAATCAATTTTATAAAAAAATGTTTTTTATAAATAACTAATAAAAACAAATTAAAAATAAAATAAAAACAACCCTTACAAAAAATTACTGCAGTTTAAAAAAAAACCATAATACTGCAGTTTGTGTTACATGTTGAAAAATTAAAAAAAAAATTTGGACACGAAAAAACTGCATTATTGCCATTTTACTGCAATACATCTGAAGTACTATTGAAATACAACTGCAGTAGAGCTGTAGTATTACTAACAAACAACTGCAATACAGCTGAAGTAGTACTACAATTATACTGCAATAAAACTGCAGCAGTACTGCAATATATAATACAACCGAAGTGCAATACTAATAAAATGCTGTACAGTAACACTGGAATGCAACCAGAATATTCAGAATAACAAGTTTTATTTGCACACATCTGCAATATAATGCATTAAGGTACAAAACAACAGTAAATGTCTCAAACAGCAATGCAACAGTACATTATTTTACTTTTCTTTAATGGAAACTATAAGAATTTCTGTGATGGTTTCTATTGTTTTTTTTCAGCAGCGTAATGATACCCATACTGTGCTGCACATTATTGACAATATTGAGCTGAAGCTTGACTTTGCAAATTTAAAATCGCAAATCAAAACGCAATCGCAACATTTGTCAAAAAATCGCAATTTGATATTTTCCCCCAAATTGCACAGCCCTACTTTGTATACACTGTTTTAAAAGGTACTTTATAAATAAAGCTTTAATCAATAAGACCTCAACAACTGACCGATGCAAATACTACGTGAAATCTAATTGGGTGAACTGAACCTGGAATTCTTTTGACAATCAAAGATGGATCTCTAATTTCTTTCCAGTTAAATAATACTTTGCAATGTTAATGAAATGTAGCCTTTAGAAATGGCTAGGAATTGGGTGCTTGGATGATTTGTACATAACCTCTGTTCAACTGGTTGGTCTCTGAGAAATTTATCTAAAAACAACATATTATACCTATGGCCCTAAAGACTTTATATAAAACATCAATGTTATGTCATAATATGTCAGACAGATACCTCACCTGAATTTAAAATCATTGCAATAAACTCCTCAAATCAACATAAAATGTAAAAATAGATGTAAATGATGCAAGATATAACAATAAAT
>NW_015507392.1:64990-67425 GCF_001515645.1 Sinocyclocheilus grahami | reverse complement strand
TGCCGTGTCCGGCTGGAGCGACGAGACAAAAACATTAAAACTCATTACAAACGAGGCATTTGTTGCATCCAGTGGGGATATAATTACTGATTATAATGACTTATACTGTCTTTTTACGCGTTGCGTTGCATTGCATCGCGCTGCGTAAACATAAAACTCTGTCTGCATTTGTGATCGGAGAAATTACAAACAACAAGTGCTACTCTACTGCCCAAAACTCGCGAGGTGTGGCTGTACACCTCACAAATGCACTTATGCATCTCTTTGTAAAGTAGGCTATTTGTATACACTGTTTTAAAAGGCGCTATATAAATAAAGCTTTAACCAATCAGACCTCCACAACTGACCGATGAAAATACTACGTGAAATCTAATTGGCTGGGTGAACTGAACCTGGAATTCTTTTGACAATCAAAGATGGATCTCTAATTTCTTTCCAGTTAAATAATACTTTGCAATGTTAATGAAATGTAGCCTTTAGAAATGGCTAGGAATTGGGTGCTTGGATGATTTGTACATAACCTCTGTTCAACTGGTTGGTCTCTGAGAAATTTATCTAAAAACAACATATTATACCTATGGCCCTAAAGACTTTATATAAAACATCAATGTTATGTCATAATATGTCAGACAGATACCTCACCTGAATTTAAAATCATTGCAATAAACTCCTCAAATCAACATAAAATGTAAAAATAGATGTAAATGATGCAAGATATAACAATAAATATTCCAATAGCATTGCTGTTTGGCCATTTATTGGGAGTTTTTTTTTTTGAATCCAGAGTTTTCAGTTCAGTTCTTAAAATGAAAATCCACTTAATATTAGCTATACATTCAATGGCACTCTTATCTAAAACAGTGAATATACAGTTATATGACAGTTACATGTAATTACATTGTCTGCAAATGCATTAAACCCATAGAATATAATGTAGTAATGTTATGGCAAATATGAAAAATTCATTATAGTGTTATATTTGGTCTCCAAATCTTAAGTATAGGTTTAGGGAATAGTGCATCTGACCCATATCTAAATAGTTCTGTCTTAAATCAGAAGATCTATCTATCTATCTATCTATCTATCTATCTATCTATCTATCTATCTATCTATCCAAGTACACAATATATATAGAGAGAGAGAGAGGGAGAGAGAGAGAGAGAAAGAGAGAGAGAGAGGGAGGGAGAGGCCTATATGACCACATGAATTTTGTTTGTTTAGATAAATCATTCAGAAGGGTTTGACCAAACTGTTAAACTAGGTTGTTTACAAATCATCCAAACACCCGATTAATTTCTAATATTATGACTTAGTATTAAATTGTAAAGAAATGACAGATCTATCTTTGAAATTTGATTGGTTGATAACTTTTGACAACGTTTAATTCAGGTGCGAAAATAATGAATATCTATAGTGCATGAGCACAGAGAGATTTGAGAGTGCACAGGACACAGTTTGAGTGAGAGGAGAGACACGTTTTAAGTGCGCGCACTCTCTCCCGGCGAGAGCAGCGTGTATCTGAGCGCGAGCGTCCGGTTTTGTGCCAGAGCAAGGGAAATCCGCGCGAGCGGAGAGATTTGCGCTCGCGCATTGTATTAACGTGCTTTCATGCTACAACAATGCGCTCACGACATTTATCAATAAAATAACGCCATAGTTAACATGAGCGTGGAAAAAATACGCACCACATACGCACTGCAAACAAAGTATTGTGAACCTGGCGTTATGTGTGTGCGCTGCGAGTGTGCATGAGAGCAGTCTGTAGATGTGGGCTCACCGTCTGTAAATACATGATTGTTAGAACAATGTTTGAATAAAGCTTTGTTTCATGTGCGATGACTTGTATTTATTTTTTGTCATGGTTACTTTGATTTATTTTTACTCATTTATTTATGTTTCCTGTTTTCAGTAAATAAAATATAATTGTTGCATTAATTCATTACTTGACTGACAATTTAGATGTATTCGGAGGAAAATAGCGGAGTAAAAGTACCGATACATCACTTAAAATGTACTCAAGTAAAAGTAAAAGTACACAATTTTTAAACTACTCAAAAAAGTACAATTACTGATAAAAACTACTTAATTACTGTAACGTGAGTATTTGTAATTCGTTACTTCACACCCCTGCAAATGTCAAGCCATTTTTGTCGTTTTATGATTTCAAGAGAGTGATGCATGCATTTGTGTCTTCACGTCTGGACTATTGTAATTCCCTGTATGTGGGGATTAATCAGTCCAGTAAAGTAAAAGTCACTTTACTGTGGTAAAAGACTTATTTTAGTCACTGTACATGATGTAAAAGATACAAAATGTCCCCAAGGACAACATAACACTTGCAAACATTTGAACATTAAGTTTATATATGTTCATAAAATATCACAGATTACAGCGTGCAGGCTCTCCAATTCTTCTCCTGGTCTACTCTGGACTTA
>NW_015507392.1:63380-64894 GCF_001515645.1 Sinocyclocheilus grahami | reverse complement strand
GTTTTGTGTTATAAACTTGTAGTTTTAGTTCATGCTGTCACTATTTGAACTAAATGAAAGTAATGCATGCATAGCGATATGAAAATGGCCCTTTAGAAAGAGAGCTGTCTGTCAGGAGTGCTATATTGCATCATTACATAAACAGACCAAGTTACCCTGTTTTCCATTGTTTATCATGATGGGCATAGTATGTTTAGATAGCATGAGTTTATCATAAGATCTCCAGTGTGGAGCAGCATCTCTTTCACATGATGGACGCTCTGCTGCAGCGCTCAGACCTGATGATGAAGGATGAAGCTTTACTTCTTGAAGCTCTGGAGAGAAGACAAAGGTGATTACATTAATTCAGAACAACAGAATCTCATCTGCTTCATCTTGATCCCAGTGAATGAACTGTGTGAAATATAGTTTTCCTCAAGCGTTCTCCATCAAAGTCATGAGAAACTCCACCTCACTGATCTGCTCAGAGGTTTTCAGTTCAACACTCTGCTCTTCTCTAAGATCAGGAATCAAATGCATGACGTGAGTAATGAGTATCTAAAGCCCATGTTTTTCTCAGTGATCAGGAATGCTCTAACAATGGTGTTTCATGTCATTGTTTTCCTGTCACAACAGCAGCATTCACTTCAGCAACAGGTTGATTTTCAGCTGTAAGAATGAACACAATGTCTTTCATGTCTTCAGACATTACCTGTGGTGATTCCAGTGAACAGCAGCATGGGTCCTTACGACTATAGTTTGAGATTTGTAGTGTCCTGAGTTTCTGACGGCACAGAGTTTCATTTGACTTCAGCTGCTTTACAGCCATTTCAGTTTCATCCAGTCTATTACATTCAATCAAGTCTCTTTGTACAATTCATGTTATTCATTCTTGAGTGATTTCTCTGAAATGTTTTGGTTCATTTTAAACTGTTTGTTGAATTATTTTAGCAATAAAAATGCTTAGCTTTAAAAGTGCACTTCAAAAATAGACATGTACTATCTCGGTTACAGTATCTCGTCAGAAACATAGCAATATACACATAACATTTGGACAATTATTTGGAAGATTTAAATTAAGACAAAAAAAATGTAATTGTAAAACGTTTAAAATGTTGAATGTTTTAAAGTGTAGAAGCATCCTGAGAGTCTCCTGCCAAACTGCAGCTGGAGATGATTTGCTGAGAGTAGAAGCTTGTGGATCCTATCAGCCATTAAACTGTCTCTAATAAACCCAAAATATACGTAGTAAGGTGTAATGGGGTTCTTTAGTAGGGCAGGAAGAAGTCGGAGTCAGCGTGACTGAGGCTTCTCTCTGTTCCAACTGGGGCTTTTACGGTCTCTCCAGGCCAATCACTGAAACGAGAAGCAGGTGAATGTCATCATGCACTTGACCTACTTGCACACCGCTCGTCTCCGACCGCTCTCTCCCGCTGCCGACTCCGCTAAACCACGCCCCCCTCGCCACATACCCCCACCGCCCGACTCAGGCCGGGGAGCCCTCCGGCCCCCCGTCCCCCCCCCCTTCCTGGAGA
>NW_015507392.1:62436-62744 GCF_001515645.1 Sinocyclocheilus grahami | reverse complement strand
TCCCCGCACCGCCAACAGGCCGGCCCAGCCTTCCCGCCACCCTAGTGGCCGGAAGTGGGTCAAGGGACTGGCGTGGAGAGAGCGGGGAAAAAGGAAGTGCTGCGGACCCCGCCCCCTGGGCGGTGCTCTCAGGCCAGCGGCAGACTCCGGAGGCAGCCCGCCCCTTCCCCGGGGAGAAACTCGAGGCGGGATTCCCGGACGGGACCTAGGAAAGGGAACAGGACAGGGAAAAGAGGAAACATTAGGGGAAGAGAGAGAGAGAGAGAGAGAGAGAGAGAGAGAGAGAGAGACCCGGCAGGGATTCCCCC
>NW_015507392.1:53280-62401 GCF_001515645.1 Sinocyclocheilus grahami | reverse complement strand
GGCGTCGCTTCCCCCGGCCAGCAGCCATTTGCGGCAGGCGTCCCGGAGCTGTTGAGCCAACACGAAGGGTCGGCCACTTTCCCCCAGATCCAGCGAGCGAAACCGCTGGCGATGTTGTTCTGGGCTCCGGCCGACCCGTTGTAGGATAGCTCGCTTCAGATCAGTGAAGACCAGGAGGTTTTGAGTGGGCAGTTGTTGGGCCGCCAACTGCGCCTCCCCTGACAGCAGTGGTATCAGACGCACTGGCCAGTGCTCTTGGGGCCACCCACACGCCTCCGCCGATTTCTCGAAGAGGTCGAGGAAAGCCTCTGGATCGTCCTGTGGTCCCATCTTGTTCAGGGGCAGATGAGAGGGGCCAACGGTGGTCCTCGATGTCGGCCCTCCTGCCCGACCCTCCTGGTCCACCCAGCTCCGGAACAGCTCCCGGTCCTCCTGTTGCGCCTGCATCAGCGCACGGAACCGACACTCCTGGTCGTCCCGCATCTCCAGCAATGCCTGATGCTGCTCTTGGTGGAGGCCGGCGAGCGATTGGATCACTTCCGCAAACGGCGAACTTGGCGGTGACTGCATGATGGCAGCGGCCGGACTTCTTCCTCCCGGATTTCGGCACCAGTGTAATGGGGTTCTTTAGTAGGGCAGGAAGAAGTCGGAGTCAGCGTGACTGAGGCTCGGGTCATTTATTGAGCGTCCCGTAGGAAACAGCGAATACAAGCAGGCGCTCTGGCACTGCAAAACAAACAAAACTTATATAGCACTTCGGCGCATCTCTGTGCCCCGGCCACAGTCTCTCCCACACGAGACCTCAGTCTGTCTTTTTTCTCTCTGTTCCAACTGGGGCTTTTACGGTCTCTCCAGGCCAATCACTGAAACGAGAAGCAGGTGAATGTCATCATGAACTTGACCTACTTACACACCGCTCGTCTCCGACCGCTCTCTCCCGCTGCCGACTCCGCTAAACCACGCCCCCCTCGCCACATAAGGTTTCACAAAATAAAACAGAGCAAATAAAGTGTAATGATATTAATAACTCATTAAAAAACAAACAAAAAAAAAACTGTGAAAGGACATAAAAATTAACAATGATATAATAGCGGAAATAAACTTTAACTCGATTATAATTATTGAATGATTATATTATTTTTAACATTTTTTATATTCTGAAATGTCAAATACATTTCATTGAATTAAATTAATATAAAACATCAATTTGTAAATGCTCCAGTGTGCACGCATTTTTTGTGTTTTATTTACATAAAATACAATAAGCAAGTAAGAACACACACAAAGAAACAAAGTAAAACAAACTGTCAAATACAATAAAACAAAAGATACAAATGCAGAAAAAACAGTGCTTTCATTTTTTCATGGAGGTCTACTAACATTACTGTTCAGTAGGTGCGTGACGAGACACGAGACGAGATGAGATATTTAGACTTTTTTAAAGAAATCCTCAATGATGAATATATAAGGAAATCAACTGAATTCAACTGAAAAACACAAAACGCAAAAAATGTAGGTGTATTTTAAAATCAACTTTTACTAAATGAAATTACACTTCTATTTGAATGAATTATATGGAGTCATAATTAACATGAGCTGTGAGTGATTTTGTTGTTTGATTAACATTGCTGGCTCAATCTTCAGAAGGTGACTGCATATATTCACACACATCAGATTTTCTCAGGTGCTCATGTTCACTTAACTGTGTTTGAGTGAGTACTGTCGGGCACTTTTGACATGTTTGTGTGTATTTGATTGTTTGGACGTACACCTGAAGCCCAAAGTATACTTTGCTTGTCTGTTTTGGACCCCACAGACACAACTTTCTCCAGGGTTCTGGTTCCTCGTGTTTTATTCTCCAGGGTTCTGGTTCCTCGTGTTTTATTCTCCAGGGTTCTGGTTCCTCGTGTTTTATTCTCCAGGGTTCTGGTTCCTCGTGTTTTATTCTCCAGGGTTCTGGTTCCTCGTGTTTTATTCTCCAGGGTTCTGGTTCCTCGTGTTTTATTCTCCAGGTTTCTGGTTCACTCGTGTTCTCCTCACTCTCCTCTTTAACAAACAGCATCTTCACAGCAGCAGATCTCAGTTCAGATGATACTCCTCCAGATATTCTAAACAATGCTCCTACAGAGCTGCTGATCCGGATCAGTGACTCTTTCTGTCAGTTACATAATTACACCAGTAGGTGGAGACAGTGACTGTCTTTTGAACATAAAGTCTTCCTTCACTTTACAGATTTGTTCACAGAGAGTATAAATGTGTGATTCTTCACTTGCAGACACTTTGAATTCTTGAAATCCTAAAAAAGACACTAATAAAGAGTCCAAGTCAGAAGCAGTAGTAGGTCTATCATGTGTTCAGTGTGAAAACAATGACAGAGAAAGCAGAGAAATCAAATCATCACAGTTCTGTCAAAAGCTGAACAAGAATATACTGATCTAGAGAGATTTGGGAAAAGTATGACAAGAGAAGCAGTGCTCTTATTAAGTGATTGTTTTTATATATAGTGCTGTACACTGAAAAAAATTATTCATTGAATTTACTAAATTTTTTAAGGTAAGTGGTTGCAATCAATTTATTTTAGCTACATTTAAATAAACACATTTCCTTGACTAACTTTCAACATTTTTAAATAAATTGTTTGCAACCACTTACCTTTAAAAAAAACATTTCTGAAGGAGAGATCCTTAAATGGCTTTGCAAATACAGACAGTAGTAAGTTTAATGTTTTAAACTTATCTTTAATGTCATCAAATGAGGTGCATATTCAATAACAGTTTCTTTGTGGGTACAAATGTTTAAAACAAGTGCTTACTTAACATTGCATATTCACAAAATAAAAAAAACAAAAATTCACAGGTCGAAAGAAGCCACAATGTGAATCATTAAAACAACAATACTAAAACTGCATAAAAGTTAAAAACAGTAGTGCGGACTTAACATTGCACAATAATTAATAAAAAAAAAATGTATGTGGAAATAGGCAACATTATGTTTGTTTGTGAATCATTAAAACAGTGCTAAAACTGCACAAATGTTAAAAACAGGAGTGCTGACTTAACATTGCACAATTAATAAAAATATCATGTAGAAACAGGCAACAGTTGTGAATCATAACAATAGTGAATAAGAAAATTGTGCTAAAACTGCACAACAAAGTGTTCACGTCATGCAACAAATTGCAATTTGTAAGGTAATTTAAAAATGTTTGAACTACTGATATACAGGTCTTAAATGGAAAATAGTGCAATGTAGGCTGTGACATCTGGACTAACATTTCATGCTGAGCCTGCACATACATGCCTGCTGCAAAATTACAGCAGGAAACTGTTTTTCAGTCCTAGAATTTTGGGGGAGAGCCTTTCAGAATCCATCTGCATAAGGAATTTCTGAACAAATTCATAGTAGTATTTGAGTTCTTTTGGGTATGCCAAATTAAGCACATAGATTGTACCCAGCATCAATGCACAGGCTTGTGCCAGATTTGATCTGCTTAAGAATCATTACTCCATCAACAATGATTCCAATATCGTCGTAGTCTCAAAGAACACCTCCTTCCTTTTTAATGACACATATGCCCATGGTGATGTTTTCCAGGTCTTTCAAGAAGTCATCTCTTTGACTGTTCTATATTTAAATAAAAAGAAACTGTTATTAGACATTGTTTAGATTCATAACACTTTGACAAGTCTATACAATCAAGAGTAATTAGGACGAAAACTATGACACCCCCTTCCCCCATATATATATATACATATATATTAGGGGTGGGAATCACCAGAGTCCTCATGATATGATATTATCACAATACTTGTGTCACGATACAATATTATTGCGATTTTAAATATATTGAGATATTCTGCGATATATTGCAATTTATTACCTTTTTCCAACTTCAAATTATGTCCCAAAGGAAAACTTTGACAACATCTGTTTTAACTAAAAAGAAACATTTCTCAGTTTGTTTATCTCACTTCAGTTTTATTGTTGCAGTGCAAAATAAGATTGTCAAACAGACAAACTGACCAACACTTTCATGAAAACCTGTCATAAATGTTGTATGCACCTGGCAAACTCAACTATTTGTATTACAGTCTAATGTCTAATCTAATCCACCTTAATTAGATGTAAACAGGTATACTGTTTACATTTACTATATGTAACAGTGCAACCTGAAATTGTACTAAAAAGTTGTAAAGACCTTTCAGCAATTGGGGCATTTGAAAGAAAATTACTGTTAAATTTAAATTAAATTAAATTAAATAAAACATGTAGTCTTACATCTAGATGAATGAAAATTCTGGGCTGAAACGGAAACCGAAAATTCTGGATGCACTTGGCCGAAACTGCTTTGTAATGATTATTTATTATTTAATTAAATAATATAAAGTAACTCAATTTTAATGATACTGAATAAAAAAAAAAAAACACACAAGCTAATAAAATAACCACTTTTACTGAAAGTAACACAATAAAAATGAAAAGAATTTATATTAATATTGGTAACACTTTACAATAAGGTTCATAAGTTTATAATTAGTTAACTACTTTAGATAATGAACTAAGAATGAACAATAGTTCTTCAGTATTTACTAATCTGACAAAAACATAAAAGAAAAATACAATGACGCAAATTAACAGACGTTGCTATGCCATTTATATGAGCATTCAGATCTTACAGAGCAACTTGCTTACATTAAAGTCAACTGAATATTTACTGTAATATGTGGTGATGCATAATATAAAAATACTTACTGTGCAAATCACTCGAAACACTTCAGGAAAATGACTTCAATTCACACCACGCAAACCTGGAAACTTCCTTTGGCAACAGGGAAATCATATGTGTCCGAATCACATACATGTGCAGAGAGAACCTCAAATGAAAGCAAGCACACAGTAATTATTATTGTTAGTTTAAAACACATTCATTCCATTGCATTTCTGTCTTTTTTTTTTACCAACAGAGGCAGGAGAGCTCAACTCTCCCCCGGCCTCCCCCTCCCATTCTCTATCAGAGACATGAACTGAAATGAATTGTGAATTTTATTAACATTAAATCTTCCTCCTCCCATTTTCACCTCAAGCTGTGCTTCCCATGCCTCCCCCGACTAGCCGCCACTGCTAGCACTACCTTACCCACCGCCAAAACAAACTGCTCTAGAACAAACCATTAAGAAGATTAAAGATTACCCGTCCAAGATGATTTATATCTCATGTTTAATCACACTAGAAACCGGCAGATTCCCGAAGGACTGGCTGTGGTAAAACGTTAGGTGGGAACAGCCGTTGCGGCCTGGAGCTCGCATCTCCGAAAGCACTTTTTTAAAATACGTTAGGTGCTATCTTTACAAATAAACGGCGTATTTTAAGCTTATAAAACTACATTTTCATCCAAAACTATCTTAAAAATAAATTTCGTCGCATAAAAAAGTTATATTTGCGTTATTTGTGTGTGCGCGCGCTCGGAGTAGGATGTGACCGTTGGTCGCTGGGGAATTTATCCCAAAGACTCGTTCTGAACTAGACTAGAGCATATTATATTATTTATAGAGCGAACAAACTATTCACTGTAATAAATGGTGCTGTATTACATAAAATATTACTTACTGTGTAAATAGACCGAATGATGAAAACTCCGGGGCTGGAATGAAAATGTCTTCAGTGCCCACCGTGAACCTGACTGGACTGGAAACTCCTTTTGGCGCCAGGGAAAATGTGCATTTGTGCGCATGCGCACCGAACCAACTTAATATTTTCTAACTGAATTTAATTAATTCACATTAATCACTTGGATTTAAAACACATGTAATTTGCATAATACCAATTAA
The DNA here is from genome assembly GCF_001515645.1 of Sinocyclocheilus grahami. NCBI lineage: Eukaryota > Metazoa > Chordata > Actinopteri > Cypriniformes > Cyprinidae > Sinocyclocheilus > Sinocyclocheilus grahami. The sequence continues at coordinate 56,573 of NW_015507392.1, read as the reverse complement.
TATTTATTAATTAAAATCAAAAACTAAATTTAAATTGTTTAAACTAGCTAAATTGAATTATGCTTAATTTAATTGGGGCCATAATCATTTTTTTCAGTGTAGTGTGACACATTATTTCATAGCAGCTTTGTGGATGATGTGATTCAATATCGTTATCTGCACAGAAATGATTTTATATCAGTGAGTCTCCAGTGATCAGTCAAATTAGACTATTACCGTCAGTGAAAGCAGCTCCATCCAGACCTACAGGTGTAACGTTTACTGACTACTGAGCGATAAAATCCTCAGAGAGTCACAAGGAAAACACCAGGAGAATAGAAAGCGTGTGTGAGTGAAGGAGGTTGTGAATGTGTGTAGATGTGTGTTAGTTACAGGATCAGAGAACGACACTGTTCCTCTGTCATAGTCCAGATTCACTCGATCATGATCCTGTTTAACAAGAAAACCAGACCATTCAGTCAGTTCCTCCGGCTGATACCACACACTCCAGACATCAGTGTTAAAGAAAGTGTGTGTTTTCCTCTGGTTTGATGCTGTAGTTACTCCAAGACTCCAGCCTGACGTATCTTTAACCTCCACATCCCAGCAGTGTGTTCCTGAGTTAAACCCCTCCTGAACCCAGAACACAGCGACAGGGTGCCCTAACTCTGACGGCGAGCCAATACAGTGGACACTTGAAGTGTGGGGAGGAAGACAGACTGATGGTTTTCATGTTAGATGCAGTTTTGGTTATCAATACAACCTAGCTCTGTCAGGTTAAAACCTCATCTCATTCTGTATTCTTATTTGGTTTTATATATCTTATACCTCCTGGGGTCAAAACTGTATGGTGCAGCTAATGCAGTTCATGTTGGTAAAGGAGCTTGAATTGTATTACAGAACAGCAGACACTTGAAGTAGCATTCAGTCATACTTTATTTTTTTCTATTTTCAATAGACCAAATATCACCAGTGAAGTTATACATGTTTTGTTGATTAATGGCACTTTTTTTATGAGGCTTTACTGCACCTTTAAAAACTTAACTTGTGTCCAGATTTTAGTGGGTCATGTGAATGTGACGGATTCACTTTTATTAATGTTGGAAAAATAAAAAGTTTAACTGTATTTTAGCTGTGTGATTTGTGATAAAGGTATAGACCAGAGGTTCTCAACTCTGGTGCTCGAGGTCCATGTCCCTGCAGAGTTTAGCAACCTGTAACTTTCTAGTAATCCTGAAGACCCTGATGATCTTGTTCAGGTGTGTCTGATTAGGGTTAGAGCTAAACTCTGCAGGAAAGTGGTCCTCGAGGGCATTAATCAAAAAGAAATTAGCAATGTTTACATAATCATAGGGAGTAATATATATTCATAAAACTAAGTAAATGGGACATCTCGATCAAAACATATATAATAAAATCTACTTATTTACTTCAGTAAATAGTAGGATTTACTTAATATTTTTATAAATGCAAGGTTCCTGTCTATAAAATAATAAATACACTTTACTTAATTACTTTAAATAAACACTTTTAAATGAGATATAATTACGTACTATTTACTTAGGGTGCAATTAGATTGAATTTCTTCATGAATGTTAAGTTTAGTAAGTAGATTTTACTTAATAATAGTAAGTTGTACTTGATATTAGAGCAGTAAAATTTACTTAAAAAAAATTTAGTAACAAATTGCACGAACACATTTATGTAAATCTTACTAGTTATTTTTTCAGTGTAGTACTTAAGGGTTCTTAAGGCTCCTGTTTTATCCTCTGGGGTTCTGGTTCCTCGTGTTTTATTCTCCGGGTTTCTGGTTCCTCCTGTTTTATTCTCCGGGTTTCTGGTTCCTCCTGTTTTATTCTCCGGGGTTCTGGTTCCTCCTGTTTTATTCTCCAGGGTTCTGGTTCCTCCTGTTTTATTCTCCAGGTTTCTGGTTCACTCGTGTTCTCCTCACTCTCCTCTTTAACAAATAGCATCTTCACAGCAGCAGATCTCGTTTCAGATGATACTCCTCCAGCTATTCCTGCTTGCTTCAAAACTAAGTCACGACTGTGAGGATGAGAATATTACAGGCATTTAACTAGGGTGACCATACGTGCCATTTTCCCAGGACGCGTCCTGGCCAGGATTTCATACATTATTTTGATGTCATACACCGATCGGTCTGCACACGCAAACAAAGCCAAAACCTAGATATTTTAGGCAATATAGAAATCCTGGCCAGGACGTGTCCTGGGAAAATGGCACTATGGTCACCCTAATTTAACGTTACTGACCTGATTCAATTATAACTTTTCTAACATAATATTTATAACTTTTCTAACATATTGTATTAAAAAAAGCATGACAACAAAACAAAACAGAGCGCGGTGAAACCGGGTGAAACTGATATTCTTCCTCCGAGGTTTCATGGTGTTTGGCAAACAAAACGTATGCGTTTTAGCACCACCCGTTGGACTGGAGTGTGAAGTGGCGAGAGGAGGGACATTTTTTCCACTGCATGGTACGGCACGGTACGACTCGGTACGGTTCACTTTTGGGAGGTTTTCAACTGGGTACAGTACCTGGTACCCTTTTTAGTACCACCTCGGTTGAGGTTCCAAGTAAACCGTACCATTACCAAAACGTGACGTGTAAACTCTGCTGATCACGGATTGGCCGGAGAGAATCATCACTGTCACTGAACTTGCGACACAAACACAAAAGAACCGCTAGATTTAAATCAGCACAGCCAGCAAAAGATCGAACACAACCGCTTTGAACGAGCGCACCTTTTTTTTAACAACCAAAAAGTTTTGTTGTCTGTTGCGGAAGCACAGACGTTCCTCTCGTTGATAGCAGATGAGCGGATCCAGCGAGAGCTTGATGGGGCGACGCGGAATGAAGTCTATAAGGTGCGCTTTTTTTTCTTTAAAGTGAATGTATTAGTCAAATATTTCATTGAAAATTATACAAATTTGCATCATGTAAATATGGAAATTAAGATAAATGAAAACACATGATAATGTGTTTTCATAAGCCTTATGAAAAAAATTTACTAAATCCAAAATATTAAAGGGGTCATATGATGCGATTTCAAGTTTTCCTTTCTCTTTGGAGTGTTACAAGCTGATTGTGCATTGATAAAGAATATCGCTTTGGTTTTGAGATTTTAGTCTCTGCAACTTTAGGGATCTTATCTAAGTTAAGACTCTGCCACGCCCCCCTAAAACGGCTCGTTCTAACACGCCCCACATATCTAGGTCACTATGTGGAAATATTAGCATAATGCCGCCCAAATGTGCACGCAAAGAAAGAAGGCGTGGTTTCAGTAACCG
>NW_015507392.1:52228-53196 GCF_001515645.1 Sinocyclocheilus grahami | reverse complement strand
TGTTCCCCTTTCGGGCTCTGTCTTTACATTTATTTTGAAAGATGAAGCTTGCGATTATGGTAAGGGGCGTTACATTTCCGACGAGTGCTTGCGGTGTTCGGCCAATCACAATGCACTGGGTCAGCTGGCCAATCAGAGCAGACTGCGCTTGTCGGAAGGAGGGGCTTTGTAGAAAACAAAGCGTTTGAGAGAGGCGGGGCATAGAGGATCTACAATAATGTACAGCATTTGAAAAATAATGTGTTTTTTGAACATTAAACATTTTGAACATTAAACATCTTTTAAAAAAGCATCATATGACCCCTTTAAAGGTTTAGCATGAAAAACTACATCCTTGGGTTATGTGTCCACCTGGAACTTAAACAGCTAGCTTCGGGTCGGGTGGTTATCGCCAAGATGCACATCAGTACTGTATCCATTATTATAAGGATACAACAAGCACTGTAACATGACTGATATGCAGACGTTGCACTGTAAATAACTAATGATTAAGATATACATCACTCTATCGGAGTTAGCCTAAATGTCTTTTTGATTCTATCCGTCATGTTTATTTAAATTTAATTGGGGATAATGCCGATCCATTTTGTTTATTTAGATTTTATATTATTCTAACATAGCGAGAGAGAGAGAGAGAGAGAGAGAGAGAGAGAGAGAAAGAATTTGAATTTTAACAACACTTTATTTTGCCCTCTTCAAATGGCAATTAATACAGATATAAAACTGTATATAATAAAATTAATAACACACACATTAAACAATTTTCAGAAAAAGACAACATTTCTCCATTAACAGTACACATTTTCCCATTTAGGCTCCAAATCTCTTTAAAGCCTTCAACATCATCCATTAATCTATAATAATTAAATTCCAAATGTATTCTAGCTCTTATTATGCATTAAAAAAAAACAAGAACATCAATATTATTATTTTGTTCCATTTTCTTGTTGCATAAATTATTAATTTAG
>NW_015507392.1:44425-51227 GCF_001515645.1 Sinocyclocheilus grahami | reverse complement strand
ACGCCCAGCTAACACTCGCCATGGAGTTTGCAAACTTCCATATAAAAACTTTTGCACAAATTGTATTCTAAAAGCAGCTTTCCTGCTTACCAAATGAATCAAACCTTGACCTCCAAATTCTCTTGATAAAAATAAGACACTCATGCATTGCATTGCGGTATCCAATGCATTTGATCCCCAAAAAAAATCAACAAGCATTCTTTGTACTTTTATTAACAAATCGATTGGAGGTTCTAAAATTACTAATTTGTGCCACAACACAGAGGCTATTAAATTGTTAATAATTAAAACTCTACCTCTATAAGACAAACATGAGTGGAGCCATTTCCATTTTTTTAATCTTCCTTCAACCCTTTCTAAAATTCCATTCCAATTCTCTTTTTCTATGAGCTCATTCCCCAAATGAACACCTAAATATTTAAAACCTCCACTGGTCCAATTTAAACCACCTGGCAATTTAGGTTTTTCTTCCCTCCAGTCTCCTACTAATAAACCTGAACTCTTTTTCCAATTGATTTTAGCAGATGAAATTATGCCAAATTCATCTACTATTGAAGATGTTTTATTAACGTCATCTTGATTTCTAATAAAAACAACAACATCATCTGCATAAGCTGAAGTACACACAGGTATAAAATTATCATCAATTTTTAAACCTTCCAATTCATTACGAAATCTATTCAACAAAGGTTCAATGGCTAAAGTGTACAACATGCCCGATAATGAGCAACCTTGTCTTATCCCTCGATTTACCTTAAAAGATGCACTTAAGCCACCATTGACCTTCAGAACACTCTCAATACCTCCATAAAGAGCTTTAACCATATTTAAAAAAACTTTAGAAAAATTAAAAGCCTCCATTGTACTCCATAAATATTTGTGCTCCACTCGATCAAAAGCCTTCTCTTGATCCATCGAAAAAAGGCCCAATTTAAATCCAAACAAGTTAGAAGTATTAAGTAAATCTCTTATAAAAAAAATATTATCAAAAATCGATCTGCCTGGAACACAGTAGGACTGATCACTATGTATCACATGTTTCATTGCCTTCTTCAACCTATTTGCCAAGGTTTTAGATAAAGCCTTATAGTCAGCACATAACAAAGCAACAGGTCTCCAGTTTGTTATATCTCTTAAATCCCCTTTTTTTGGTAGCAACGTCAGCACTGCTCTTCTGCAGCTCAACGGGAGCTGCTCTTCAGCAAAACTCCCATTAAAAACTGCTAACAAATCTGACCCCATTATGCTCCAAAAAGTTTTATAAAACTCTATGGGGATTCCGTCAATTCCCGGAGCTTTACCATTGGCCATACTCATCACAGCGGAGTATACTTCAGGCAATGACAATGGTTGTTCAAGTACAGCATTTATTTCAACTGACATGTGGAAGACCTTCAAAAAACTTTTGTGTGACATTCATTTCTTCTTTATATTCAGAGGCATATAATGCTGAATAAACAATCCTAGCCATAGAAATATAGTTTTCTCTATAATGGGCCCAAGAGTATTGTCTAAAATCTCCATGTTTTTCACGCCATACATCTGCTAACTCAAATGTTTCCACAATACTTGAAAGTTTATTTCTTGAAGCCATATGTGGTTCAACATGATTTCGGTCTAAATTATTGATTGTACAATTAAAATCTCCAGCTAAAAAAAGAAAATCTGAATCACATCCTACCAAAGTACTAGCCAATTTTTCTAAAAACAACATTCTTTCTTTTGCAAAAACAGGAGCATATACATTGATCAGAATTATTGTTTTCCTTTCATATTTTGCAGTAACTTTAATGAATCTTCCTGCAATAACTTCATCTACCTCATAAGATAAAGGTGCAAAGGACTTTGAAAAAAGAATGGCTACACCAGCACTAATGGAACTTTTATGACTCATTATAACAGTCCCATCCCATTCTCTTTGCCAATCAGTTTCATTTTCCATACATGAGTGGGTTTCTTGTACAAAGGATATATCAATATTTTTTAATTTGACTAATTCAAAAAAAGAAGTTCTTTTCTTTACATCACGTGCTCCATTTAAATTTAGTGAGGAAATCTTGAACTCAGCCATAATTAAAAATGTTATGACTACTAAGACAAACCTCACTCCATGACACATCCATCCATTATTGTGATCCGTCCAATTCATCTTTTTTCATTTGTGTTCAGATATCAAGAATTATAGTTTTTACTAGTTGAAAAGTAATTGTTGATATCAAGAATTAGCATTGTTACTAGTGGAAATGTAGTTGCTGATATCAAGAATTAACATTTTAACTAGTAAAAACTGAATTGGTGATATCAAGAATTCATATCCTGAGAATGAATAAAAGTCAAAAGGGCTTGCCATACACAAACAGCTTAACGTTACTCGATGAAAAGAAGACAGAAACGATCTCGTTTATTGCTGCAAACATACTGTGTAAAGTGTGTTTTACAGTTGTTTAAATAAGAGAAATACCGTGAACTGCTCACCTCTCCTCAGAAGATCGCTGCAGCTGCGTCCGAAAGCTTTGATGACTCTTTGTTCAGGGTTCCTCCTGAAAGTGATTTGTTACTCAGCTCTCACTGAATCCAGGACTGCAGCCTTCGAGCTCAAGAACAAAAAGAGGGCGTTTTCTTCTTCTTCTTCTTCTTCTTCTTCTTCTTCTTCTTCTTCTTCTTCTTCTTCTTCTTCTTCTTCTTCTTCTTCTTCTTCTTCTTCTTCTTCTTCTTCTTCTTCTTCTTCTTCTTCTTCTTCTTCTTCTTCTTCTTCTTCTTCTTCTTCTTCTTCTTCTTCTTCTTCTTCTTCTTCTTCTTGTAGCGTTTATTGGCGGTGGGTAAGCCAACTTTTAGAGGGCGTGTTCACACCGGGATAGGCGTTTAAACTATCCAATCAGAAAAGCCCTAAGAAGAAGCCAAGTGTTATTATTTTATTTTTACTGTCTGAAGTTACCAGCTATTTTGTTATGTCTAGATCATGAGAAAACAACTTATGTCAAGTTTATGATAAATCAAGAGTGAAAAATTAATGCTGCATGCCTTTAGGACATTCATAAACCAGAGAACAAATGCATTTTTCCTGGTGCACAGGCGTACACGTTTAACAAAGTCGCCTTGAAGTTGTGCATCTTCAGAAGTGGAGCCAATTAAAATTAGAAAACTGCTTAAAAATTGTTCTCTAAATAACTCATTTACCCCTCTGCTTCTCAATTTCCAGATTTCTGTCTGTATGACACGTGACCACCTTCTTGACATAATTGATGTTCATCATATGATTGCATGACCTCTTGTTAATTATCTGTAGTTCTTTGTTGTCAACACTTGTTTGTCTGATTGTCTGGTGTATTTTGTTTGACAATTCGTTGTATTATTTAATAAAGCATCCTTGGGTTCTTGAAAGGCGCTATATTTAAAAAAAAAAATGGAATTCCTTATGATTTGTGTTTGATGAGAAATAAAACCAAAAGCTCAAGATTGTTTTCTGGTGCATTCATCAGAGTCTTTGCAAATAAACACAATCAAACTGATGTGACGACAGTGATTAACCTCATTCTTTTGTCTCTATACATAAATACACATTTACATAGATGGGCGAACATAATCACCTGATTTTGTAAATGTGGCCAATTACATTTGCATTAAGCACCCAGTTTGCGGTTGTCTATAATTTCAATGAATAGCTTACATTTACAAAATGAGCATACAATAGCAGAAATATGTTTTTTTTAATGAAACGGTCCATGCTTCACAGTTTCTGTGCACAATAGCAATGTGTTTATCCTGCCTTCATCTAACAGTTGACACATTCAGCATTAATGTGTGAGATCTCAGTAAAGAAGCAGAATTTGTGTTTTGTGTTCGATGTCTGATCCTCATGATTCATCCAGAGCTAAACACTAGAAACCAGTCCAGAAAGCTCAGTGTGGACATCAGACAGACGTGCCGTCCTCATGTCTCCACTTCACTCAGCTCACTTTCTGAAGTCACTTCACTTCACTTTGAACTGAAATCAGATTTCTGCTGACTCTATATCAGGGGTGTCACACTCATTTTCACTGAGGGCCACTTCAACATTATGGCTGCCCTCAAAGGGCCGGTTGTAACTGTAAGACTGTACAAAAGTCACCACTCCTTAACATATTGTTAAATAACTGTCTCTTTATTGTATTATTACTTAAGTTACAAATATTGTATCTGCATTAGCATAGAATATGTTATTGCTCTGCGTTATTTTAACATAAGTACTTTTAATTCATCAGGTTAAGAAATCCACTTTGCTTCATAAATCAAAGTAAATAACAGATGACAAATATCATCAAGCACAAGTCATTACATTAACTTTGTTAAACACTTTTTTGTTACTTTTGAGAGGGGCAGAACTATGGCACAACAAATAATTGTGAGCTGTTAAGAATGTGTGACAGATATGCCATTTAAAGAAATGAAAATGTGTATCAATAGCACAATTTTCTGTTTCTGTTTGGCGTGTGATTTAAACTCAGAAATTGACTTTGGTGTGAATATGATACACAATCAGTGCTTGAAGTGGAAGAAAGAAGTGGCGGTATTCAACCCCACAAATAAATAAATTAGTGATGTCAATCGGTTAAAATATTAACTAATTAATTACATGTTTTTTTCTGAAACTAATCGTGATTAATCCCACCTAACATTAAACATTGTGCACTGTGTACTTTTATTGCAATAAGTTCACATTTAATCTTCAAATTAATGTAGAAACAACATAAAGACAGTATATTTGTAATATTTGTTTAATGACTGAAGGCCAGTATCACTGATAACTATACTACTGATGCCTCTATAAAATTGTTCTGTTTTCCTTAATATTTAATCCAGCTTTCTGTCTGTGGAGCGGGACCTTCATACTTAAAATAGCAATAGACACAATGTGAATGGTTTAATGTGATTTGGCCATTTGGGCCGCCACTTTTCAGACACATATAGATTTATTTTGCATCTCAAGAAGCTACAATGATAATGCGTCTAAAGAATGTATTTGAGAAGTTTCCGCCAGAGGAAAAAAAGACACCATAAAAGCAACTGAAACTGCTACTTTGCTTATCTTACTCAGATCGGTTCAGTCCAGTGATAGACTGTAAAATGTGCCTAATGCAGAAAATGTTATGGCTTTTAAACAACAAATACTACTGAAGGTGACTTTAAGGTTCATGTTTTTTAAAGTTCTTCTGACACAACCCTGTTTGAGGTGATAAACACTGTGTCCCTTCTGCATCTGTTGTAAGAGTGAACCCAATTATGACACTCGTGCTGTTGATCAAACACATCAGACATTTTCCTCTCATCACTGACAGTCATTCTCTGATTGAATTATTAATTACTAATTAATTAATTAATTAATTATTAATACTGAAAGTTACATCAGAAACAGTGAGCGACACATACTGAAAACATATTAATTTGATTTACGCTTTCATTTTTATATTATACACTGTCATTTTTAAATTATAGTGAGATGTTTTTAATACAAAATAACTTTACACAGTGCTTTCATATTCAAATGAGATAAACAACATAATAATGCAGCAGAAATAATTGTTATACCTATATATTTTTCTCGTGAATCACAACGCTCTTTACTGAACACTGCCCAAATAAACAGTAGCTATTATTATACAATAATGCAATGAAATATTAATATTATTTCATATTAATAATATTCTAATAATATGATTTATTAATATAATTAATTGTTTATTAATAATAATACTCTTGCTAATATGAACAAAAACAACTAAATTATTAATATTTTTATTTAATGCAGTCACTAAAATAGAGATGAAAATAAATTATAAACATTAGATGAAAATCTAAAAGATTAAGATTAAATGAAAATTTGAAAAGTTGTTTTGGCAGCTACCCACAATTAAATAAATTAACCTGAAGTATTATAATGACTAAAACTGAAATAAAATTATTTATAATTATACATATTAAAACTGATGATAAAAATATATATTTGTACATTAATAAAAATGAAAAAAACACAATCAAAATCATTTAAATTTAAAATGTAAGTCTGATCAAATAAGTGTCTTAAAAAGTGCTGAAATCACTTCTGTGTCTTTCTAAAAGCAGGGCTGGATTTACCTCTTTTCATGACATATAGGCAAAACTATTTTGTGTTTATTGCAGGCTTTGTAAATGTAAGCTATTAATTTAAATTATAGACAAGTGCAAACTCGGTGCTTAATGCAAATGTAGTTGGCCACATTTACAAAATCAGGAGATGTCCGCCCATCTATGCAAATGTGTCTTTATTATAGAGACAAAAGAATGAGGTTAATCACTGTCTGTCCCGTCAGTTTATAGTGATAATATATATTTGTAAAGACACTGATAATTATACACCACAAAAACATCTTCAGCTTTTGGTTTTATTTCTCATTAAACACAAAACAACTTTAAGCAAAGGGATGGACGAATGCACTGATGTCCCTCAACGCCTAAATAGAACCTGATGGAGGTTTTTTTGTTTGTTTCCCCCTCATGGAGTCCTTGATAAAGTTCACATCAAGCTTCTTTCGATTCATAAAGATGCCTGTAAGTTACAGACGTGTCTGTTTGGCCTGAGACGCTCTTCGATAGTGGAGCTGCATGAAATGCCATTCAACAAGCCTTCAATAACACACACGACCGCCCACTCCACGATGCCTCATTCTTTGGTCGCAGCTAAACCAGGCTTTTAGGCACTGCATGGACAGCTTTCGGACGCAGCGGCAGTGTCGAGTCTTCAGAGGAGACACGGCTGAATGTTTATGTTAGTAACTCGTTATATAAT
>NW_015507392.1:38538-41585 GCF_001515645.1 Sinocyclocheilus grahami | reverse complement strand
AATTATAGTGAGATGTTTTTAATACAAAATGTTTCCTTTGTACAGAACTTTACACAGTGCTTTCATATTCAAATGAGATAAACAACATAATAATGCAGCAGAAATAATTGTTATACCTATATATTTTTCTCGTGAATCACAACGCTCTTTACTGAACACTGCCCAAATAAACAGTAGCTATTATTATACAATAATGCAATGAAATATTAATATTATTTCATATTAATAATATTCTAATAATATGATTTATTAATATAATTAATTGTTTATTAATAATAATACTCTTGCTAATATGAACAAAAACAACTAAATTATTAATATTTTTATTTAATGCAGTCACTAAAATAGAGATGAAAATAAATTATAAACATTAGATGAAAATCTAAAAGATTAAGATTAAATGAAAATTTGAAAAGTTGTTTTGGCAGCTACCCACAATTAAATAAATTAACCTGAAGTATTATAATGACTAAAACTGAAATAAAATTATTTATAATTATACATATTAAAACTGATGATAAAAATATATATTTGTACATTAATAAAAATGAAAAAAACACAATCAAAATCATTTAAATTTAAAATGTAAGTCTGATCAAATAAGTGTCTTAAAAAGTGCTGAAATCACTTCTGTGTCTTTCTAAAAGCAGGGCTGGATTTACCTCTTTTCATGACATATAGGCAAAACTATTTTGTGTTTATTGCAGGCTTTGTAAATGTAAGCTATTAATTTAAATTATAGACAAGTGCAAACTCGGTGCTTAATGCAAATGTAGTTGGCCACATTTACAAAATCAGGAGATGTCCGCCCATCTATGCAAATGTGTCTTTATTATAGAGACAAAAGAATGAGGTTAATCACTGTCTGTCCCGTCAGTTTATAGTGATAATATATATTTGTAAAGACACTGATAATTATACACCACAAAAACATCTTCAGCTTTTGGTTTTATTTCTCATTAAACACAAAACAACTTTAAGCAAAGGGATGGACGAATGCACTGATGTCCCTCAACGCCTAAATAGAACCTGATGGAGGTTTTTTTGTTTGTTTCCCCCTCATGGAGTCCTTGATAAAGTTCACATCAAGCTTCTTTCGATTCATAAAGATGCCTGTAAGTTACAGACGTGTCTGTTTGGCCTGAGACGCTCTTCGATAGTGGAGCTGCATGAAATGCCATTCAACAAGCCTTCAATAACACACACGACCGCCCACTCCGCGATGCCTCATTCTTTGGTCGCTGCTAAACCAGGCTTTTAGGCACTGGGCAGTTTTCGGACGCAGCGGCAGCGTCGAGTCTTCAGAGGAGACACGGCTGAATGTTTATGTTAGTAACTCGTTATATAATAGAATTTTGCGCTTTTTTTGTTGATTTTCATTTGATCTCGCCTCTCGGTGATGCGCGCGTTCACTCTTCAGCGTCGAGTGTTCTGAGGAGAGGTGAGCAGATCACGCTATTTCACATATTTAATTGTTAAATACACTTTACAGTTTGTTTATGCAACATATACGAGCTCGTTTCTGCCTTGTTAACATCGAGTACAGCGCTGTTTGTGTGTTTGCCGACTTAAACTCTTAGAACAGTGTGTGAGGAAAACACAAGTTGATTTTGTGTTTTTGTATGTTCGTGTGAATGATTGTTTCGATGTTTGCAGTGATAATGTTGCTTTTACTGAATGCGAACCGAGTTTTGCTGCTGCTATTTTTTATAACGTTATTTCTCGAGGTTTATCTTTAGAAGATCAAATTTATTATAGTTACTTTACATGGTTAAAATTAAGCACAGCTGCTAAAAACTAAGGCAAGGCAAGGCAATTTTATTTGTATAGCATATTTCATACACAATGGTAATTCAAAGTGCTTTATATAAAATAAAAACAATAATCACAACAATAAAACAAGGAATTTAAAAACTTTGAAAATTATTTAAAAAATTTTAAGGTTTAAAATGAATTTAAGAAAACGATTATACATATAATATAGTGCAATCAGTTCGGACATCGCACAGTGCTCATTCAATAAATGCACAGCTAAACAGATGAGTTTTGAGTCTGCATTTAAATGTGACTAATGTTTTAGCACATCTGATCTCTTCTGGAAGCTGATTCCAACTGCGGGTGGCATAATAACTAAAAGCACATTCCCCTTGTTTTGTGTGAACCCTTGGTATTTCTAACTGACTCGATCCTAATGATCTGAGTCGTCTGTTAGGTTTATATTCAGTGAGCATATCTGCTATATATTTAGGTCCTAGGCCATTGAGTGATTTATAAACAAGTAAAAGTACTTTAAAATCAATCCTAAATATAACTGGAAGCCCCTGCAGAATCAAACACACTGAAGATACTGAAGAACTAACAGGTTGGTGTTTATTCTTCATTAATGAGGCTGAATGTTATAAAGCTTCAAACAGTATTAGATTTGTTGTAACAGGAAAAATCTTTAGAGCTGTTGAATAATCTAGAGGATGCATCATATAATAAGAGACACTTTCTATGATATGGTTACTTTTTTAACAAAATTAATGTATGTTAGATAATTTGTTGTTGATCAAACATTATTAATAAGTCTCTCTGTACATTTCTCTGTTTTTATGGCTAACTGAAAATAAACCATTTTTACTTTTATTTCAGAGTTAAATGAAGAAAATGAGGAGAATGAAGAATTGAGTGAAGTTGAGGAGAAAAATCATGTCAGAAGTAGAGAAAACCCTTGGAGTTGCTCTGAAACCAAACAGAAAGATTTAAAGAAAAGAAAAGCCAAGAAATATTTCAGCTGCACTCAGTGTGGAAAGAGGTTCTCATTCAAACATCATCTTGATGTTCACATGAGAGTTCACACTGGAGACACTGGAGAAAAACCGTATCACTGCACTGCATGTGGGAAGTGTTTCAGTCAATCCTCTTCTCTACACAGTCATACAAAAAACAATCACAGTAAGTAGATCATCTTCAGATCTGATGCTGCGTCCTCAACAAATGCCAGATAATAATGTAAGCAAAAAAATATAATCTGGATAAATCTGTCCTAACCAGATATTACAAGT
>NW_015507392.1:34493-38415 GCF_001515645.1 Sinocyclocheilus grahami | reverse complement strand
CTCAAAGATGGAGTTCCTCTCCAAAGAACAATGTCCAAAACGTTGTATTCTTGTTTATCATTTTGCTTCATGATAATAATTATATAATTTTACTTTCCTATGAGTTTCATATTGTGTTCAATTGTCTTTTAATGCATGTGTCACTTGTAGTTTGCTTACTCTTTCAAGAAGTAGATCATGAAGTAGACGCTTTTACAAACTGTTCTTGTTCAACACTTTTAAGAGAGACTGAGATTTGTTTTTAAAAGTTATTCTTCCACTTATGATGTATTTAGGAAATGCAGATGCAAGATATACTGTCATGCAACTGATCCTTCTGTGCTTCTCTTGTAAGTAGGAATGAATACCTGAACCCAGTATTAAACGAGCCCTGTGGCTAAATTACGAAATACCATAGTGTTAATAAACTCTAATGTTAACTGTTCTGCGTTTGGTGCTGGGGAAATTAAGGAAATACACTTACAATTTATTATTGCCTCATAAATATTATCACGCTAACTGTATCTTGCCAACTGTTCCTACATGCGATAATGTCAAGGCATTCGTCTCTCAAGCGCTTTCGTTATTTTGCAGTCCAGAAGCGAGAAGCGTGCCTGTGTCTGTTAAGGCCACTTGACCGTAGTTATCCATTATTATAAGTTTACACCACTGATAATAGTGAACTAGTGAAGCCACCACGCCGCCATATTGCTATTCCCTGGATTATATTGAATTAAGAGCAAACTGTATAATTTTAATGAGAAAACATCACCTAACGAGTCAGCGTTTTTATGTCTGAAGCAGGGGTGGGCGATATAGCCTCAAAATTATATCACGATATTTCAAGAATATTTGCGATAATGATATTTATGACGATATAGAAAATAAATATGGAACAACGTTTTATTGGTGATTGCAGCTGGCTGGCAGCAGCATGTATTAGTGCAAACACAATGAAGGGCATTTTCCACCCTTTTCCAATGAGCTACTTTTATTGATGATACACTACGTAATACCAAGTAAATATATTGTTATAAACTGGCAGAAGCAGCATTATAGTGCAATAGTAGTGGCCAGTGTTGGACAAGTTACTCAAAAAAAAAGTAATTAGTTGTGAATAAAGTTAATCTTCATCTTCAAAAGCAGCAGATTCAACTGTGAGATTCAGATCAGCTCAAAGATGGAGTTCCTCTCCAAAGAACAATGTCCAAAACGTTGTATTCTTGTTTATCATTTTGCTTCATGATAATAATTATATAATTTTACTTTCCTATGAGTTTCATATTGTGTTCAATTGTCTTTTAATGCATGTGTCACTTGTAGTTTGCTTACTCTTTCAAGAAGTAGATCATGAAGTAGACGCTTTTACAAACTGTTCTTGTTCAACACTTTTAAGAGAGACTGAGATTTGTTTTTAAAAGTTATTCTTCCACTTATGATGTATTTAGGAAATGCAGATGCAAGATATACTGTCATGCAACTGATCCTTCTGTGCTTCTCTTGTAAGTAGGAATGAATACCTGAACCCAGTATTAAACGAGCCCTGTGGCTAAATTACGAAATACCATAGTGTTAATAAACTCTAATGTTAACTGTTCTGCGTTTGGTGCTGGGGAAATTAAGGAAATACACTTACAATTTATTATTGCCTCATAAATATTATCACGCTAACTGTATCTTGCCAACTGTTCCTACATGCGATAATGTCAAGGCATTCGTCTCTCAAGCGCTTTCGTTATTTTGCAGTCCAGAAGCGAGAAGCGTGCCTGTGTCTGTTAAGGCCACTTGACCGTAGTTATCCATTATTATAAGTTTACACCACTGATAATAGTGAACTAGTGAAGCCACCACGCCGCCATATTGCTATTCCCTGGATTATATTGAATTAAGAGCAAACTGTATAATTTTAATGAGAAAACATCACCTAACGAGTCAGCGTTTTTATGTCTGAAGCAGGGGTGGGCGATATAGCCTCAAAATTATATCACGATATTTCAAGAATATTTGCGATAATGATATTTATGACGATATAGAAAATAAATATGGAACAACGTTTTATTGGTGATTGCAGCTGGCTGGCAGCAGCATGTATTAGTGCAAACACAATGAAGGGCATTTTCCACCCTTTTCCAATGAGCTACTTTTATTGATGATACACTACGTAATACCAAGTAAATATATTGTTATAAACTGGCAGAAGCAGCATTATAGTGCAATAGTAGTGGCCAGTGTTGGACAAGTTACTCAAAAAAAAAGTAATTAGTTGTAGTTACTAGTTACCTCTCACAAATAGTAACTGATTTACATCATTATACAAGTAACCAATTACCAGGGAAAGTAACTATTGCGTTACTTAAAAAAGTTCAAATATATCAAATAACTTGGATGCCTCCAATATTAAATGTTAAATAAATGAAATGGACACTACATAGAATAAATCATGTTGCCAGTTGACCTAATAAGTTGCAAATTGGTCTTCCAGCTGTTCCTTATATGTACATTTAACTTTTCCGGCCTCTTATTGCTACCTGTCCCAACTTTTTTGGAATGTGTAGCTCTCATGAAATCCAAAATGAGCCAATATTTGGCATGACATTTCAAAATGTCTCACTTTCAACATTTGATATGTTATCTATATTCTATTGTGAATAAAATATAAGTTTATGAGATTTGTAAATTATTCCATTCCTTTTTTTACTCACAATTTGTACAGTGTCCCAACTTTTTTGGAATTGGGTGTTGTCGTGATTAGCAAGAATCTTTTGCATACATTTACTTCAATAATGAAATCATAATTTCATCTGTGTAACAAATTTGTAAAGAGACACATTTCTCTGAGATAATTAGGTAAATGTCAGTTAGCCTGAAAATATGAATCTTAAAATTGCCTCCAGTTGGTCAGGTAAGATAAACAATAATAATTGTATTTATTTATTTATTTTAGTACAATAAAACTCTTTAAAAAAACAATAATTTCCATTACTTTTTCTTCTTGATATTATTATGTTACTTGATATGAACTTCACTTCTGCAGATAATATGAACCTTATAGACATTTAATCAGTAATTTTACAGTTTGATTAAAGGGGTCATCAGATGCCCATTTTCCACAAGCTGATATGATTCTTTAGGGTCTTAAAGAAAAGTCTGTAACATAGTTTGGTTAAAATTTCTCAATGATAGTGTAAAAAACCCCCCTCTTTTCAGATCAAGCCATTTTGTAGCATTTCCCTTTAAATGTTAATGAGCTCTGCTGACCCCGCCCCTCTCTTCCGAGCTGCTCTCTGAGGGACTGTTTACTTTATGCCGAGTTCACTCTGCACGATTTTAGCACAATTTTTCACTCGCCGACAGGTTTTGTGAAATCGCCGACAAATGCTCGAAATTGGAGGAAAATCGGTGTTCGTTCACGCGAGTGACAATCACGCAGTGTGAATTATCAAAGACGCGATCTGAGGGAATCGCCGACGGCCGTGAAATATTTGACATGCTAAATATCTGGAGCTGTCGGCGATTCACAATCACGCAGTGTGAAATGAGTTCTGACTGAAAAACACATTGGCGATGACCTACAGCCAATGAGAGACCAAGATACAGGGCAGCGGGAAGTTCGGGGAGGAGTTATATGAAACGTAGTTTGCGGACCAGTGTTGCCAAATCCGCGATTGCTGCCGGTTGTTTTTTATGTCAGCAGGTTTAAGCGACTCCAATAACGTGATATTTAGGCCCTGGAATGTGAATTGTACCAGGAGAACCCCGCCAAAAAAAAATATTTTAATACTGAAAGTTCAACCAGAAACAGTGAGTGACACATACTGAAAAGAGATTAATTTAATTTACACTAATTTAATTTACACATTTATATTACTGTTTTTAATGCAAAATCTTACCTTTGAAGAGAACTTTACACAGTGCTTTCATATTCATTCCAGATTATCAATGT
>NW_015507392.1:32346-32634 GCF_001515645.1 Sinocyclocheilus grahami | reverse complement strand
GTGAAGACAAAGCACAGTTTGTAAATTGAAATGTTATTTATTGAAGCAAAATAGTTATTCAATACCAACTGGGCCTGTGCCTTTATTTGCCACCATAGTTACTAGTTTACCCAATTTTGTGAAACTGCATTGATAATGGAGTTCAGATCACTGCAGTCCCGTTCAATCAAATCAACACTTAAATAGCCTTTTCAACAGCATGAAGTTGACAAACTCATTTGTCTTACCTTATATGATGAAACTGCTTCACTGATGGGTCTGAATTTATGATTGTTGTGTTGTTGTGAA
>NW_015507392.1:25323-26598 GCF_001515645.1 Sinocyclocheilus grahami | reverse complement strand
ACACACACACACAGAGTCAAAGATACCAGGGAATTTCTGCAAAGCGTCTTGATAAGAGCGTCTCTCTTCAGGTGTATATTTTCAGCGCTATGCTTTCGAGAAGGTTCTTCACATGTACAGACAGATGTGTGATGTGATTTCAGGGGGAATCATGACTCTGAGAGGACTCGTTTTGTGCCTCTTGTTGTGGAGTTCCGCGAGCAGCAGACACGTAGGTGAGGAGAAACTTTATGCTTTGGTTCGTTCTCATGTGTTTGGTATATTCGTGCGTGCTCACGTTCGCATTCGAACCCGCAGAAATGCCAGATGATGACACCGTGTTTGACCTGTTCGAGCTCACTCATGTTCATAAGAAGCATCATGGGGTGAGTTTAGAGAAGGGACCCGATCCAAACAGTACAAGATCCTGAACCCGAGCCTGATCCCCTCAGAGCCCGAGCTCTCCTTCAGGGACCTGATCTACTCCATTCAGAGCGAGAGAGGCTGCATCTTCACCGCCAACCTTAAGCAAGCCAAGCGCACCAGAGGCAGCCTGGTCTCCGTGGAGAGGACAGACGGCACCGGATCCGTCTTTGAGATCATCTTCAATGGGAAAGTCAACACCGTGGATCTGGTGTACTGGACCGCGAACGGACAGCATGTGGTGTCCATTGAGAACGTGAACTTGGCGAACGGACACTGGAAGAACATCACGGTGTTTGTGCAGGAGGATCGAGCAAAATAATTAAACACAAAAGCTCTCATGTTTGCAGATTGTTCCAGATAAATGTGAATTTCATGTTAAATAAGTAAATGAAAGATTGCTTGGATCTGTCAAATATTAGGGGTTTAGGATCGCAGTTGATCCTTGATACGTAGGGATGAGACCCTACACAAAATTAGCTTATGTCAAAAACGATTCACGGCATTGTGCTTTAAATATTTTTCTTGCTTATCTGAAAAAATACTAAGATCGGTGACAAAACAAACAAAAAAAAATTATATAATGCGTTGAACCACTATAATACTATATAATAGCCTAATATATATATTACGCGATAATATATATATATAACATTTATTTATTTATTTGAAACAGGTTTGGGTGATAACTTTGCGCGTGCTACCAACCCCAGGCCATAAAAGAGGGCTCTCCTGCCAACAGGATTTTTTAAAATAACGGTATTTTACCTCAGAAATGTTTGCCTATGTGCGGTATTCGGACGGGCACAAACACGTCGTTCCCATAGAAGACATTAAAAGATTTGACCCTAAAAATTATAAACAGGATTTTTT
>NW_015507392.1:0-22415 GCF_001515645.1 Sinocyclocheilus grahami | reverse complement strand
AAAAAAAAACATGGTTAATTTTCGTAAGGGCTTCTTTTGCCACAAACCCGT
Organism: Sinocyclocheilus grahami; assembly: GCF_001515645.1. Taxonomy (NCBI): domain Eukaryota; kingdom Metazoa; phylum Chordata; class Actinopteri; order Cypriniformes; family Cyprinidae; genus Sinocyclocheilus; species Sinocyclocheilus grahami. Next base: position 22,364 of record NW_015507392.1, on the reverse strand, counting down.
CTCACAATTCCTACTTCTTTATTTATTTATTTATTTCATATGTCTAAAGCATGTTACTGCTCACTTCCTGCTTTATATCTGCAGTTTCTTAAAATGTCCAGATGGCAGTTACAAAGCAAAATGAACTTAAATACTCTTTAAACAGGCACAACCGTGAACTGCTCTTCTCTCCTCAGAAGACTCGACGATGACTCGCTCCCTTAATAATTATCAGACTGTTATGAAATATCATGCTCTCTGCCAAAATATCTCTGAGTTTGTCTGTCTGATCCATAACCTACAGTAGATGGAGCTAATGCTCTATGTGAGAATACAAGCTGCCAATAGAAAAGAAGAAGAAGAAGAAGAGTCTTCTGAGGAGAGTTCAGCAGCTCCCGGTATTTCTCATATTTACACAACTATCAAACACACTTTATACAGTCTGTTTAAGCCACATCTTACAGACTCATGTCTGTGCTGTTTTCATCCGGTTCAGCGCTACTTGTGCGTCTTTTCTGGCGTCTTCTTTCAGTGCAGCAGCATGTGAGGAAAATATGAGGAATTAATTCAGACCTGAGCGATTTTGAGTGCTTTTGTGTGTTTGTTTGTGTGATTGTTTCGATGTTTGGAGTGAGGACTGTTACTGAATGAATAGTTTGAGATCTGTGAGGAGAATTGATGGGAATCGATCTCAAGTGTTGCTGCTGTGATTTGATTTCTACTCTTCTGACATCTTTGCCAGATTACATTTACATTATTAAAATATACCGTAACATTGTATTACTATGCATTACTATACTATGCATTGTACTATTGTGCTGCTGTAGTTATTTATCTGTAGTGGTTGATGCCTTTAGTGTTAGTTTTTGTGTATATATATATATATATATATTTTGATGTTTTATCTCATATGATATGTCATGTTGTGAGAATGAGAAATAAGTTATTTTAGTAAAACACTTATAGGCTTTTATCATATATCCTGACTCTTATAGTCAGTTTCTAACAGCAAACACTGCCCAGTCAGCAAATTTCCTTTGGCGTGGATCTGGATCATATCAACAGCTAAAGTGTGGCCCAGATTAGTTTGTGTTCGCCGGCACAAAACTGGTCCACATCTTTTTAGCCAGAACTAAACAGTGCCATAACCCAACCCAGAGTGAGCCAAATAATAAAAACAGATGTGGCTGATATATGGACTTTATATGATATTCTTATATGGCTGAGTTCTGTAAAGGGCTGACGGCCCTTATGTGGCCCACGTGTGGCTGATAAACCAAATGCCATTATTTAACCATATTTACACCACACCTATTTTTTTTATTTAAAATACCCATTACACAGTAAATCTTAAACACAAAAATGGATTCACACTCATTTTTAAAAAATGTTTATTGTATAATGTTAATAACAGAATTACAATACAGAACATAACAGAAGTTGATACTTTTAGTAAGTCTCGCCAGTCTTTCTCACTCACAGTCTGGCACATTACTAAAATATTAAAGGCTGCAATTAACAACAGAGCCCAATCTGTTAAATTCAATTTCTATTTATTTTTAGAGACAATAACCAACACTAAACAAAAATGTATGTAAACATATAAACTGCACATTGCACTTTTCTAGCAACAAGCTGTGGACACTGAATGACTTGCCTGCAGTAAAGGTAATGCTGTTTTACTGGCATTTTTCCACGGTTGCAAAACTGATTGAGATTACATGACATGAGCGTGTTTATTTCGCGTTATAACCAGTTGTATCTAGTAGAAAAGAGAATTAAAGGGAAGGGGTGATGGTATTTGGCTCACTCTGGGTTGGGTTATGGCACTGTTTAGGTTCAGTTCTGGCTAAAAAAGATGTGGACTAGTTTTGGGCCAGCAAACACAAACAAATCTGGGCCACACTTTAGCTGTTGATACGATCCAGATCCACGCCAAAGGAATTTTGCTGACTGGGTCGCTTGCAGCGGTCTGTCGCCACATCAAATAGCGTCAAAACGGCATTTATGGATTTAATTTCCTGATAAAATATACATAATTTTAAGGACGAGACTTTGTTTCTTATCGAAAAGATCAAAACAAAATCCTTACGATTACAGAATGTAATGTATTGTAATAAAGTATAGTGCAGGTTTATTCACGGCTATGAATTGAAACGGATTAAGTTCTGCACGTGCAGTGGTTAAAATGACACTGTATTTGTTCGGTACGAATAAGTGTACCATTACACCCCTAGAAAACATTTAAAACACCAAAACTGCACTTACCTGAATAAGAATGTGTCTGGGCAAAAAGGCTGTTGTTGTAAATAGGGAGCTTTTCATCATCTTCTTCTTTTTAACAGCGATTGAAAGAGGAAGCAGAGCGGGAAATAACGGATATATTTTCAAAATCTCAGTAATCCACCAATAGGAATAAGGGAAGACACAAAGCAACCAATAGCATTGTTGAATGGGCTGAGCTGTGGACTGCCACTGACCTGCCAGCAGTTTATATGTGTTTTTCCAAATAAAAGCCAAATGTTAACATATTCCATGGTGTGCCAAGCCACATATGGCTCTCAGTTGTGTGCTATCATCTGGGCCATATACCTCAAAGAAATTGTCATCCAAAAGAAAATTCCCTCCAATTCTAAATCCATGGCAAAACATATACGGTTAAAGTTTGGCCCATATGTGCTCAGCCATGCCATACCTAGGCCAGATGTGACAGCTATCAGCCACATTTAGCCCAAACGTTCTTGTTATCTGGGTGAGAATAAAGAGAGATGATCTGCTGATGATTCTGAATGTCTTGTTGAATGAGTGTTGATCGTCTGAGGCTCATCAATATTAACAGAGCTGCTGAAAAGACTCTTTATTTCATGTCAATAGTTCCTGTTTTCTCCTCATTTATTATGCTGATGTCTTCAGACTTCCTGTAAATTGACACTTAACGCTTGTTTCATTGATATCAACAGACTGAGGGTACTTGTTGGTTACAAATTAGGCTTGCCGCGGTAGACGGTGCTGACGGTGATACCGGTGTTAAACCGCAACACCGGTTATGTCACTTGCCCACCGCGTCACCGACCCCCACCGTCGTTTAGATTTTTTATATTAATAAAAATTATTTAGTTTAGTAAAAGAACAGACACAACAATTAAAAACTGAACGCGGCTGCTCAATGCCGAATGACAGTCGCATCACAGATCAGATTTAATTTCTCCAGTGAGGAGAGTGAGTCGAGCTGACTGACAAGAAGAGTGAGGTGAGACAGAAAAGACGATCGCGGATGATTTAGTTTCGAAACGAAATGCAAAAGCGCCTGTTTGGCAATATTTTGGATTTTGAAAAGCCTGTTGACTTTTGCCTTTTATCTAAGGTGATTTTGGAAGTTTTTTTTAAACATTTGTTTCTTATTTAATTGGTTCTACAGTGTTTGCTGATTTTTACTTTATTTAAACTTTGTGTCATTTATTTATTTTATTTGACATCAAGGTGTATGCCGTGCCGCCAAGCTTTCTTACTCGTTTTGCTAATAAACGTTTCTTATTTATTTGGTTATATATACATGTTTACTTAGCCTATTTCCAGTTTTGTATACCTATTTAAACTTTATGTAAGTTATTTGTTATTTTATATTAGGCATAGCCTGCCCTATAGTATGGTGTATTTTTATTTGTTTTGTTAATAAAAGTTCTTTGTTTTATAGGCTAAAGTGAGTTTGACGTTGTATTTTGTTGTTGCCTTTAAGCAATTGATGCCTAACTGCCGCTAATTCGAAAGTGAAAGTAAAATGCGCACGGCGCTTTTAAGCTATTTAAAAGCGAAGGAAAGCAAGGAAAAGAGGGAAAATTCAAACAAACTAAAAATGAACAATTGCTTTACGCCGAATTGCCGCTATTTCAAAGTGAAAGTAAAAGCGACGATTAGCAATAAAAAATTATTTATGAATTAGCATCTGTTACTTTACGATGATTAGACAGACGGACATAAATGCTTAAAAGTGTCATTTATTATAAAAACAAACTCAGTAGCTGATCTATTTTTGATTTAGGCAGATCAGCTCCTCCCACAGCAGTTCACCAATAAATGCTGGAATATTCCCATCAGTTTACAAGTGAAGACGAGCATCAAATCATCAGGAAGATCTGAAATCTGCAAAGACTGAGTTTATTAAAGAGGACAGAGAGAAGATGAGAGATCCAGAACCCTGCAGAATCAAACACACTGAAGATACTGAAGAGCAAAAAGGTTGGTGTTTATTCTTGATTCATTCATGATGCTGAAGAACATTAGGCCCTTTCGCACCGCTTGAGTTCCAGAACTAAATGTACGGTACTAAAGTACTGGGATGATTTTGCGCGAACTATTTCCTAGTACTATTTACAGGGTTACCTAGTACTAAAAGTGGGTAGTTCCAAAATGAGTTCTGGTACTATGAAAAGGTTCCTGCGGTGCGAAAGGCCCTATTCATGACTCATAGAGCCATAAATCATATCACGTTCCAGAAATCCCTTTCATGGCATCCAACAATCGCTGCAGCTGAATAAAATACAGACAGAGAAACATGAAGGCAGTAAACACATGATTGCGACGATATGTGGTTTATCTGTGTTCTTCAAGGCATGTCTGGTATTTTTATAACAATAATGTATATTTTTATAATGCAATGCTAATCAACATAGCCTTTATCACTTTACAGAATCCTTAAAAATAATGTATTTTCTGTCTAATGTTTTTATCCGAAGCCACATTAGATCACATAAGGTTATTTCAAACACTTGACTTACATTAAACCATGTTTTTGCTGCAAACTCATGCTAGCTAGTTCTTATTCACCTGCTACCAGGAGCGAATGTGTTTTTTGAATAGTAAAGCTCATTTGAATGTTTATTTTTTTCAAGAAGGGCATTTAATACAATTTCAAAGAAGGTGAAGTGAGAAGTTTGATCAAAGAAATTAGGGAATAAAACTGAATATAAAGTCATCAGTAATTACAATAAAGACAAAAGACTAATATAATTACATTTACATTTAGTCATTTATCAAATGCTTTTATACAAAGCGACTTACAAATGAGGACAATGGATATTGCAAGTGCTATTACAAGTCTCAACTTAATGCAGTACTAATTTTTTTTAATCATATAATAAATAAAAATAAAACCAATAGAATTGAAAAAGAATAGAGCAAGCTAGTGTTAAAGGCCTTTTTTGCTTTTGTTAATTGTATAATAATTTTTTTTAAAGAAAACAAGCAGTTAGTAAATAAAGTGCAAGTCTAAAAGGGGCAAGGTTTTTTTATATAAAGAATAGGATTAGAATAGAGAGTGCTAGAGTTAGAGGGTCAAATAAAGATGGAAGAGATGTGTTTTTAGCTGATTCTTGAAGATGAGTTCGGATTGAGTTGGGCAGGTCATTCCACCAGGAGGGAACATTTAATTTAAAAGTCAGTGAAAGTGATTTTGTGCCTCTTTGGGATGCACAATAAAGTGATGTTCACTTGCAGAACGCAAGCTTCTAGAGGGCACATAAGAACAATAATGAATTTAGGTAAAGAAGTGCAGAGCCAGTGGTGGTTTTGTAGGCAAACATTAATGCCTTGATTTTTATGCGAGCAGCTATTGGTAGCCAGTGCAAACTGATAAACAGAGGTGTGACGTGCGTTCTTTTTGGCTCGTTAAAAATTAATCTTGCCGCCGCGTTCTGGATTAATTGTAAAGGTTTGATAGAACTGGCTGGAAGACTTGTCAAGAGAGCATTGCAATAGTCCAGCCAGGACAGAACAAGAGCTTGAACAAGGAGTTGTGAAGCATGTTCTGAAAGAAAGGGCCTGATCTTCTTGATGCTGAATAAAGCAAATCTGCAGGAACGGACAGTTTTAGCAATGTTGTCTGAGAAATTCAGCTGATCATCAATCATAACTCCAAGGTTTCTGGCTGGTTTTGAAGGAGTTATGGTTGATGTACCTAACTGGATGGTGAAATTGTGATGAAACCACAAGCAGTTCTGTCTTGGCAAGGTTGAGTTGAAGGTGATGGTCCTTCATCCAGCAAGAAATATCTGTTAGACAATCTGAGGTGCGAGCAGCTATTGTCGGATCATCAGGATGGAATGAGAGGTAGAGTTGAGTGTCATCAGCATAGTAGTGATATGAAAATCCATGTTTCTGAGTGACAGAACCTAGTGATGCCATGTAGACAGAGAAGTGGTCCAAGTACTGAGCCCTGAGGCACCCCAGTAGCTAGATGTTGTGACTTGGACACATCACCTCTCCAAGATACCTTGAAGGACCTATTTTAGAGATAAGACTCAAACCACTGGATTATTGATAATTAGAGCCATAACTAGGCCAGAGAGGTGAATGTGTGCAGGGGAGACAGTTTGCACCACAAAACAAAAGAGACAATACATTGAATAGATGCTTAGAAGAAAACAATAAACATCAGTCAGCATTTTAAAGTCTTTTCAAAATAAAATCGTATTAAACATTTAATAAAATGCAGAGTTTTAGAGTTATGCAGATTTGAAATAGAACATGGCTTTAGCTGCAGTGCATTTCTAGACTGAAACAAGGAAAACTTCAATTTTATTTTCATATATTCAGATATTTCATATTTTCATATTTAATTTCTTATAACTGTTTGTTTCATGACAATCTTCAAATGAGTCCATACTTATGCTTTTAGTGCACCTACATAACCTGGATCTGTTTTAGATCATGCCATGCCAAAATAAAATCACATGACGTGGTCTTAAAAACATTTTAAAAAATGCAGAGTTTTAAAGTTTTCATCTTCAGATTTGATTTGGTTTCTTGTTAGGAAAATCTGATCAGCAACTTCGTTTCTTGACATTAATGTTCACCGTATTCTCCAATGCATTGATTGACACTCTGTCTGCGCAATCAATAATATCAGTGCTGTAGCGTGATTCATCAAACATTTTGCCCCCTCCTCCCGCTCTTGACGCTGTAATCCAAGTGACAAAGATAGTAGACTTAATAGAGGAGTGACTTTCTTTTCTAAGGTAAATTCTTAATTTTTACAATGTTTTTGTAATGCATTAATTATCACAGGCTATAATAAAAACAGATAGGCCTATACTAATATTAAAGGGGTCATATTATGCTATTTTAAAGATCATTATTTTGTGTATTTGGTGTAACAGAATATTTTGACATGCTTTAATGTTCAAAAAAACACATTATTGTTCCAAATACTGTACATTATTGTAGGTCCTCTATGCCCCACCTCTCTCAAACACGTAGTTTTCAACAAAGCCCCCTCTTTTGACAAGCACAGTGTAAGAAAAAGTGAAGATGTCGTAGATCTTGATGAAGAATAACTTTTATTACAGAATAGTAGTGACAAAGTACATGTAGTACCTTGGGTTCAACGGAGTCAGACTGAACCTCGAACATCCTAAGCTCAATCATTTTATACAGTATTACGTTCATCTTCCCGCTCAACATGTAAATTCGAACATCTGGGTTGTGCTGTTCTGTTGTAAATAAATCTTAACCAATGATTCCTAATTGCATCTACTTCCGGAAGGCCAAATAAAATGCTTTTGCTTTCGCACTGAAACACAGAGTCTCCCTGACATGGCTGCATCAACACGACTGCTGTTCCTGAAACCACGCCTTCTTTCTCTGCATGCACATTTGGGTGGCATTATGCTAATATTTCCACATAGTGACGTAGATATGTGGGGGCGTGTTAGAATGAGCAGTTTTAAGTAGGTGTGGCTGACCCTTAACTTTTATAAAGAATATCTCTTTGGATTTGAGACTTTAGTCTTTGCAACTTTACAGATCTTCTTTATGCACCAAGAGCTTGTAACACTCCAAAGAGAAAGGAAAACTTGAAATCGCATCATATGACCACTTTAACAGTATATACATTTGGTTCGAATATGAATGAATGAATGAGGCATTTATATAGCGCTTTATTGTGTATTGTTGTACACCCAAAACACTTTACAATCATGAGGGGTTCTCTTCTCAACCACCACCAGTGTGCAGCATCCACCTGATGCAATGGCAGCCACAGTACAACGGCGCCAGTGTGCTCCACATACACCGGCTACAGGTGGAGAGGAGAGGGAGTGAGCCAATTCAGTGGATTGGGATTACTGGGAGGCCATGATTGACAAGGGCCAGTGGAGTGAATTTGGCCAGGACATCGGGGTTACACCCCTACTCTTTACGAGAAGTGCCATTGAACTTTTAATGACTACAGAGAGTCAGGACTTCGGTTTAACGTCTCATCCAAAGGACGGGATGTTATATATTCATTTGCCCGTATTTTCATAAGCCCACATGTACAAATGTAGCTAAGTTACAGCTCCTCCTTAAAGCTCTTGTCATTTTCTCTTTTTCAATCTCTCCAATCCTTTTCTGCTCACAGGGGACTGGAGATGAGTGGATAGTGTGTGCCTGCTGCTTTGTTGCAGTTTGCAGATTTTTGTAAAATAACATGTTTTTGTTTTTCAAATAAAAGAGCCGTTTCTATTTAATATGCTGCAGGCTCATTTATTGGTAGTGATTATTGATAATAAATAAACTAATATTGGGCTTGTTTTTGAAGCTGCGGTTCCTTATTTGTCTCGCGAGAGTTGGCAACAGTGGTTACTTGACATTGTTTAGAAGCCGTTATATTAATGTCTTTGTGCGGTTGAAACACTGATTGAGCGATTACATGAGACGGGATATGGATTTCAGTAAGTTGTACTCTTTCTTTTAACATACCTTCAGATGTTTATTCATGTTTATTTCATGCTGAAACTGGCATTAAAGCGGAGGTAATGATCAGTTCATGCTGCTGCTTCTCTTGAACTGAGGCGTTACTGCGATCTGTCACTCTACATTAAACAGCAACAAAATGGCATTTATTGTTTGAATACTGTAATAAAATACACAATTGAAATCTGAGACTTTGTTTCATATCTAAAGTAACAAAGCTTATTGCGATTTATTGGATGGGAGGCACGCTACAATGTTCCGTTCATTAACTGAAAACAGGCTAGACTAATCAATTCTTGGGATTTAAGAATCAATATTGTTTCGTAAAAATTAGAATAGATTAAATTCAAGAAATCTGTATATTTTTTTACCCAGCCCTAAGAAATAATAATCATTCCAAAATGTAAAAATATACAATCTGCTCCACTTTACTGCAAATATTTGTTCTTTTCAAAATCTGCTTGAGTTTGTGTTTCTGGTGTCCCATGTTCACGTGTGTATAAATGGAAGTCAGAAAAGTCTAGTGTGACTGACCCTTAATAATTAAAATGCTTTTAGTAAAATAAATTAAATATTGATCTAAAAGTTGGTGACAAAATATGACAGCAATATATATTTTAATGTTAATATCATGTTATATAATCGTGTCTTTCAAATACATTTAATAGTTTCCACTACAGAAATATGGGATTTGTGTATATAATGTTTTAAAAATAATAATTGAATATCACTGCACATGGTAAGCTTCAGGGATGTATAATTTATAAAAAGGTATAAAAATGATTGTAATATTTTTTAGCAGTTGTCTGTTTTGTTACAGCAGGTCTCACGTTTATCTCCTTTCATGTTCCTGTTTTTGAATATTTTTGATGTACTGAAAATGAAATTAACTCTTTTTTTTGTTTGTTTCAGAGCTGATGGAAGAGAAAGAGGAGTGAAGAACTGAGTGAAGTGGAAGAGAAACATGACGACAAACCTGGAGAAAAACATTTGAGTCTCTCAAAGACTAAAAATACATTTTTAAAGAAAAGAAGAGCCAAGAAATCTTTCACCTGCTCTCAGTGTGGAAAGAGTTTGTCAAGGAAATATAATCAAGAGATTCACATGAGGATCCACACTGGTGAGAAACCGTTCACTTGTGATCAATGTGGGAAGAGTTTCACACAAAACATACACTTTAAAGGACACATGAAGATCCACACTGGAGAGAAACCATTCACATGTGATCAATGTGGAAAGAGTTTCTCAGACAAAGCAAATCTTCAGGTTCACATGAGAATCCACACCGGAGGGAAGCTGTTCAGATGTGATCAGTGCGGAAAGAGTTTGTCTAACAAACAAAGTCTTGAGATTCACGTAAGAGTTCATACCGGAATAAAGCCGTTCATGTGTGATCATTGTGAAAAGCGATTCTCAAGCAAACAAAATCTTCATGTTCACTTAAGAATTCATACTGGAGAAAAACCATTCACATGTGATCAGTGCGGGGAGAGCTTCACACAAAAACCAGGTCTAATGGGACACATGAGGATCCACACCGGAGAGAAGCCATATGTATGCAAACAATGTGGAAACTATTTCACGTGCAAACATAATCTTGATGCACACGTGAGGATCCACACCGGAGAGAAGCCGTTCACTTGTAATCAGTGTGGGAAGAGTTTCAGACACAAACAAAATCATGAGATTCACATGAGAATTCATACCGGAGAGAGACCGCATGTGTGCCATCAATGTGGGAAAGGTTTCATCCGATCAGCACACCTTAAATCACACATGAAAATCCATACTGGAGAAAAGCCATTCACATGTGATCACTGTGAAAAGAGATTCTCAGGCAAACAAAATCTAAAGAGTCACATGAGAATCCACACGGGAGAGAAGCCGTTCACATGTGATCAGTGCGGCAAAACATTTCCTAGGGCATCAATCCTGAAGGCACACCTGACAGTTCATACGAAGGAGAAGCCACATGTATGTTCTGAATGTGGAAAGAGTTTTTCACTGCTGCAAACTTTACATACACATGAGAAAATTCATACTGGTGTGAGAGAGTACATGTGCTTTGAGTGCGGGAAGACTTTTACATTTGCGAACAGTTTAAAACAGCACCAGATTATTCACACTGGAGAAAAACCTTATAAGTGTTCACACTGTGACAAGAGATTCCGTCAGTCAGGAGACCTGAAAAAACATGAGAGGATTCACAGCAGAGAGAAACCTTATAAGTGTTCACACTGTGACAAGAGATTCAGTCAGTCAACAAATCTGAAAACACACGAGAGGATTCACACTGGAGAGAAACCTTATAAGTGTTCACACTGTGACAAAAGATTCAGTCAGCCAGGAACTCTGAAAACACATGAGATGATCCACACTGGAGAGAAACCGCATACGTGTGATCAGTGCGGGAAGAGTTACGCTATTAAAAATTACCTGAAGAAACACATGAAGATCCATGCAATGGAGAAATCAGATCACCGCAGTTTGAAATCGCGGTAAGTAGTTCATCTTTATGTCAACAAAGTCTGAAATCTTGAAGTTAGTTTGGTTTGTGTGCTTTTCCAGCAGCAGATCACCATGTGACCTCTTATTTTTCAGATGCGTTTCGTCCATAGAAACATTATTCACTGCTGTAAATTGACACAATTAGTAGATGTTTTCACACAGTGGCTCTCATTTATAAAACGAGCGTACAACAGAAAATTGGGCGCAAATTAATTTCCATGCACAAACTAGCTGTAACGGAAGAGGTCTTGACACAACAGGTTAGTATATATAAAACAGGTTTATTTGGTCACAGAGTACTGGGGTAGGGTCCAGAGGATGTGATGGTGAATGAATAGCTTGAAGGATATGATGAGTGGGGGAATCCGAGTCTTTGGCTTTACAGGCACTGGAATGTAGGCAGGAGGAGCACACACCTCAGTGATCCGTAACCAAGGAGGAACAGGAGATGAGGAGACAGTAGGCGGAACACAGGAGGTAAGTAATGCAGGCAGTATTCAAATGGCAGTAGTAGCAAAGTCATTGAGTCCTCTACGTGTATACGAGACCGGACAGTGAAGGTGTCTTAGGTGTGTGCTTTTATGCAGGCTGGTTAATGAGGTGCTTGATAGGTGACAGGTGCAGGTGCTCAGAACTCAGGTGAGAGGGATCGTTGTGATTGGGTGGTGGTGGAGCCTGGCCGATCTGTTACACTAGCATTTATCCGTATGGATGTGAGCAGTGGCTACGATTGAATCTCACACTCAGCTTGTGTATGCAGGTTTTTGAGTTATTGTGAACTTGCCTGCAATTAATGGCAGAGCGGAGATGTTTGGTGAATTGGAGCAAGATTCCCTTCTGCTGACTTTGCTGGTGTTTTGTGGTTAACTTGTTGATGTAGTAATATATTGAAGTACAGAACTCTAGTCCTCTTGTAAGAGGAGCTTTTTAGCCCAAACATGTGAGTAACCCTGTTATAAGTTCATCTTTATTGTGCTCATTTTTCTGTTGGAAGCTGTAGGTAGGTGGTTGCCATTTCTTTTGTCAACACTTCTGGTTATGGTTAGACAGGGAGATAGTGAATTAAGTTTTACTTTTATAAAAATATTTTATTTTCTTGATAAATAAGACCAGCAGTGAGTATACATGATTAAACTATAATCAGTTTGCTGTTCATTAATTGCATAATCAATTTAATCAATTAGTTGTTTCAGCCGTAATTTAAGTTTGTTTTTATTAAAACTTTTTTTTTTAAAAAGCATCATAATGCTGAAGAACAAAGAGGTTGGTGTTTAGGTTGGAAAAAAAAATCAACTCTTTTCTTTGCCCTTCAAAGAATTGAACTAACCAGTAAGATATAAACTGTTTCTCAAGTCCAGAGCTGCTGCAGATACACATTTAAGAGTGTTTGGTGGCACAAGTGAAACCAGCATTAAAGATTGGCATTACATTAAATCAAACATTAGAATTTCATAAACACTTTGAACTACATGAGTAAGCCATGATTAGTAAAAATGTTTGTGTAAAACAGTCCATTGAAAGTCACAATTTTGCCATCTGAAACATTTAGCAGGCAGGCATGCCTTTGCTTTTCCTTCTGTCCAAAGCGTATTTGTTGGACATTCAGTGTGAAAAGTCTATCAACAATTTGATATTTTTGCATAGCTTAGAGGCCAATCAGCTTGTGCCGTGTATGAAACGATGTGATTGCTTACAGATTACATGTCAAACCTGCACCATCTAGAGTTTCATGACCAAACTAGTGATTATAACACGCATCCTCTTTATGACATTAAGATTGATTAAGATTGATCATAATTGTGCACAGCAGTTGTCAAGCAGATTTGATGGATTAAAATGACTGTTTAAAGGGGTCAAGAACTGCCTCTGTTTTTATTATTTTGTACTGTTCTCTGAGGTCCACTTATAATGTTATCAAGATTTTTAAATCAAAAAACATCATCATTTCGAAGTAATAGGCTGTTTTCTATTCAGAATTTGACCCCCCTCATCGGAACGTTCTCTGTTTGAATAGGCGTGGCGGATTGTAGACTTGAAAGTAAACACCCACTGCTTTGATTGGTTTGTGTATGTTTGACAGTCTACATCCTGTGATTTTAGGTTAAAAACGCATAACTCAATACTTATCAAACAATCTGTAATAAGATACAAATAAATAGTTACCACGTAATAAAAAGTTACTCACACTTTTGTGATGCAACATGATTGTCGGATCCAATAGTCGGCGCAGCATAAACAGTCTTTTAGTTTCAATCTTTTTGAAAATCCCGCGTCAAATTGCGTTTTGTTTGTAAATGAATCCGTGGTAAAATGACGTGAACAAAAGACAGAGTTCTTACTGATGCGGTCTGGAACTTAATTTCATTCATTCACTCTTTCCTAACGTTGGGATCAGAAGAAAGTTTTTTGGTCGCAATACTTTTTTTTTTTTTTTTTTGCGCTTCAACATGGGATTAATCGATGCATGCTGATTAACTTTTATCATAGTTTATAGTTATATGGAACCGAAAGTAGTTAACATTTAACCCATTCTTTCAAGCGGAGTGTTATGAGTTGAAAACACTCCGAGGCTTTCATCTCTGCTGAAGCTGTTTGAGGTGGTATTAGTGCAAACAGTGGTTTCCCTTCAGCGATTCCCCTGGGCGCTTTATCTAAAAGAGCAAATTGCAGACGATTCGTGTGTTTTTAAAGATGCCGTTTCGTCCGTGTCCTCTAGGAGGGTGATGAAGCGGCCCTGACACGGACAACCCAGGGATGTGGGGACTGCTCTTTAGGAGGTGGTGTTGGCAGCGCCCCTCCTTCCCCCGGAGGAGGGCCGGGTGGAGAATCTTTGATTTTCTGTTCCGCTGCTGGTCCAATGGCGACCAGCTTCTTTTCTGCAAGAAAGGTTGGACCGTAGGCTGCCACCCTCCACCTTGAAAGTGTATGTTGCTGCTATTGCAGCACATCACGACAAAGTAGACGGCTGGTCCCTGGGTAAGCATGACCTTGATCGTCAGGTTCCTGAGGGGTGCAACCAAGCCATGAAGTCCAAGGAATCATATGTAGACCTCTGAGACAGGATTGTATCGAGGAAGAAGAGGAATGGAAGACGTTTGGAACCACCAGGGGCCTCATTTATCAATCTAACATAGAAACGAGCGCAGATCCGGGCGCACAAATCAACTTATGACAGAGTTCACGTGTGATTCATGAAACATTTGTATGCTGCCAATCTCATCGTACGAATGATTGCACGTTGATAAATGTGGTGGCAGAAAACAATCGTCATTTGAATATCACACCCCTAAAAACACCCGGGTTTAGAAGCCTCGCCCTTGAGTTTACGACACGGAGAAATGAAACTCGGCCCAAGAGAGTAAGTAATTTCATCAAAGAGAATATCTTACACCCGCTAACTTTGTAATTGCAAACAATTAGGCTACATTAATGTATGTAATTTATATGTATATTAAAATACTGTTAAACATAAACATTATAGCCTATAATGCACTCTACAACAAATATTTTTAAATTTAACGGTATTCAGAACAGAACAAGAATAAAAAATTAGTTGTAAAATTATATAAAAAATAAATATACAATAATACAATATTATATATAAAATAAAACACAAATTAGGCTATAGTGGCAGTCATTATACACCTCATACAAGCAAAACTAAAATGGCATTGGGCTCACGAGACTCATTCCACAAGAATCCAAATGTTTCCATTTTTGCCATATTTGTAACATTTGGTTGCTAAACTGTTATTCATTATTTAGCCTAAACAAGGCTTTATACTTCACTTATGTTCTAATATCCATGTAAAATCTTTCCCATGCGCGAAAACGTTAGTTTGGGTGCTGCATGCTGATTTTACAGTGGACCTTTTAAAATAAACAGTGCAACTTTTATGTTTGGTTGACTGTATTTTTGTTTGATGAAGAATGGCTGAAATGTCAGGCAACGCTTGAACTAATGTTGTTAGTTGAATGGATTTAATCAAAGATATAAATAAAATGCATTAAGAGTGACACAAAAACTAGCATAGCCTATACTTGTTGCACAGTTTTTTCCCCTTTTGTTAATCTGTTAATTATATTATAGCTTATATATTTTGTGTGGTCCTATTTATTTTATTCCTTTTATAGACTTAATTTATGTTTTTATCCGTTCACAGAAGCACTGCAGGTGCGTGATGCGACGATGTGTGAATCCTCATGGTCTGTTGTTTATGCTATTCGCCCATATTAAAGGGGTCATATGATGCGATTTCAATTTTTCCTTTCTCCTTGGAGTGTTACAAGCTCTTGGTGCATAAAGAAGATCTGTAAAGTTGCAAAGACTAAAGTCTCAAATCCAAAGAGATATTCTTTATAAAAGTTAAGAGTCAACCACGCCTACCTAAAACGGCTTGTTCTAACACGCTCCACATGTCTACGTCACAATGTGGGAAGATTTGTATAACGCCGCCCAAATGTTCACGCAAAGAAAGAAGGCATAACTTCTATTCTTGCTGTAGTATTGTTGCTGCCGCCATGTCGTGAAGACGCTGTGTGTTTCATTGTGAAAGTGAAACTACTTTGTTTGGCCTTCCAAAAGAGGACGATATCTGCTTAGTCATGCCTAGAGCTGATCCGTGCTGGTCACTGAAGAAATACATCAACTTCACGCTGTGGATCGCCGGATCGGCTTTCACCGTGGACGAAGTGGAGTCCAGCCCGGGGTCGTCACATGTGGTTGCCACAAGCCCTTCGGACGCTCCTTCGTCGAATCCGCCGGCCGCGCTGTTCTCAAGCCCTCCCGCTGCCGCTCACTCAGTAGCCTGCCGTGTGTGACGCTGTTCCGTTGTGAAAGCGAAACTACTTTGTTTGGTCTTCCAAGAGAGGACACGACTAGAAATCAGTGGTTAAGTTGTATTTACAACACTGTTCCAGAACAGTTCAACCCAAATATTAATTTGTGTGCAGCACATTTTATGGAGGACTGTTTCCTGATCCTTGTAGAGTAGACTACAATGCCGACTGTTCTGACTCACAGTCTGCAAGTATGTTTTCATTTTTAAAGGATTTGCCACTGATGATTCACGCGCGAGTTTTGAGCAGTGTAGAGTAGTGCTTGTTGTTTGTCATTTCTCCAATCACAAATGCAGACATGGTTTTATGTTTACGCGGTGCGATGCAACGCAACAGTATAAGTCATTATAATCCTTTATTACATCCCCACTGGATGCAACAAATGCCTCGTTTATAATGGGTTTTAATGTTTTTGTCTCATCACTCCGGCCGGGACACAGCATCACAGTATGATGAGGGGCGTAACATTTCCTTCACACGCTTGAGGTATTCGGCCAATCATAACGCACTGGATAGCTGGCCAATCAGAGCACACCTTGCTTTTCAGACCGACGAGCTTTGTAAAAATCGAAGCGTTTCAGAAAGGCGGGGCATAGAGGAGAAACAATAATGTACAGTATGTAGAAAATAATGTTTTTTTTTAACCTTACCGCATAAACATTTCATTACACCAAATACACAAAATAATGTTATTTTTTAACAACATCATATGACTCCTTTAATCTAAAGCCCTGAATAAAACAAAAAAGCAAAAGACATTCTAATCTTACTGGTCAGTGATCGACTAATAAGCTTTGGTTGTCGGTTGGGGAAATAACTTAAATGAACAAAATGCTGTCATTCTACATTTCTCCACCAGATTTATATGCTGCGCGCAAGGTCAGGCTAAAAAAAACTTGAGACCAGACATGAGATTTGATCGTAGCCACCGCTCACGTCCATATTGATAAATTCCGAGTTTTGCTTTGAAATGACCGTACGCCCAATTTTCTGTGGTACGTTCGTTTCGTAAATGAGGCACCAGGACCCTTCCTAGAGCGGGCCGCCCTACCAAACTGAGCGATCGGGGGAGAAGGGTCTTAGTCAGGGAGGTGACCAAGAACCCGATGGTCACTCTGACAGAGCTCCAGCATTTCTCTGTGGAAAGAGGAGGACCTTCCAGAAGAACAACCATCTCTGCAGCACTCCACCAATCAGGCCTGGCCAATCCCATCCCTACAGTGAAGCATGGTGGTGGCAGCATCATGCTGTGAGGATGTTTTTCAGCGGCAGGAACTGGGAGACTAATCAGGAGTGTGGGAAAGATGAATGCAGCAATGTACAGAGACATCTTTGATGAAAACCTGCTCCAGAGCGCTTCCAACAGGACAACGACCCTAAGCACACAGCCAAGATAACAAAGGAGTGGCTATGGGACAACTCTGTAAATGTCCTTGAGTGGCCCAACCAGAGCCCAGACTTGAACCCGATTGAACATCTCTGGAGAGATCTGAAAATGGCTGTGCACCGACGCTCCCCATCCAACCTAATGGAGCTTGAGAGGTCCCGCAAAGAAGAATGGGAGAAACTGCCCAAAAATAGGTGTGACGAGCTTGTAGCATCATACTCAAAAAACCCCAAGGCTGTAACTGGTGCCAAAAGTGCTTCAACAAAGTATTGAGCAAAGGCTGTGAATACTTATGGACATGCAATTTTTTTTTTTTTTTATAAATTTGCGAAGATTTCAAACAAACTACTTTCACGTTGTCATTATGGGGTATTGTTTGTAGAATTTTGAGGAAACTTATTCATTTAATCTATTTTGGAATAAGGCTGTAACATAACAAAATGTGGAAAAAGTGAAGCGCTGTGAATACTTTCCAGATGCACTGTAGCAACATGGGATTATCGTACGCACGGTCTGTAGACTATACCTATGGTTAATATAATCATTTCTAAATTCCAATTCTTTTATCATTCTTAATTCAAAATAAAATATTATCTTATCCATTTCCGATAATCTCAGGTTGCTATGATCACGTTTGTTCATGCATTAAACTCGTGGCCATGAGAAAGAAATATGTAATTCCCTTAACATAAGAAGCCGTGTTTGGTAAACCACTCTCAGCAAGCAATTTTGCGTTTAAAAGACATCTATTAGCTGTCCAAACAGCCTGGCTGTCTAGGCTAAAACAAGGCTGAATTTGGGATGTCAGTGAAAATTTTATTGACGTCTAACCATCGCCCAAGAACAGACTCCATCCATCCATCCAACCAAATTAAATATAAAGCTTTTATTAAGAAAAATAACATTTTTAACAACTTAATACAAAATTATAAAAATATAAAAGAATTCATGACAAAATAAAATAGCTGTGGTGGATTTCTGCTCTACTCATTGTAATTTTTCTTCTGGCATTTCTTTGTTTCTTGCTGTGTACAAGGGTCTTCAGGTAAGCCATGAGTGTTTAATTGTGTCAGAGAATTTTGAAATGATGATGGCAGAATAGTTATGAAAAGTAAATTAGGATTGTTACCATGAGTCAAATGAATAAATATTATAATAAATGTGTAAAATATAAAATACTGTAATGAATTTAACAGTATTTAATAATAGGTTTTGGTCTGTTTTCAGCTGTTTTTCAAAGGCATTGCCACCTGTCTGTCAGAGTGAGGATGATTCAGGCAACAGGTGAGTGAATCAAATCAATAGAAAAACTGAGACTGAATCACACAAACATTAATGAAACCGATTGAATTGTGAATCTGCATCTGCTGTAAGTGAATGTGTTTCTCTCAGAGATCCTGAATCTGATGCGACACTGATGAAGGTCAGATCTGATGCTCCTCATTCACTCCTCCAGACACCAAATCAGCAGTTCCATCACATCATCATTCCCTAAATGAAGCTGCTGCTCATGTATTTAATGTTGTTTCTGCATATAAAGAGCAGTAAAACGGTGTCAGCTCCAGCTCAACACGTGACGACTCCTGTTGTGTTCAGATCAGCACTGAAAGAGGAGTCTGGTTTGATTCTTTTGCTCTCTAAAGCCACTTTTCAACCGTCCGACCAAACCATTCTCTTTGCTTAATCTCTGCTGTTGTTTGGTCATTTTTGACCTAAACACTTAATGTTTATTATTTTTTACTTAATTGGAATGGTACGGTTTTGGCACTTGCTATGTGAACACACACATGGACATGATTCAAAAAGGTCAAGTGATCTTGAAAAAAACAGTCACACTTGTACTGGTCACAGTCAAAAATAACTGCACATTTTTGACCTAAACACTTAATGTTTATTATTTTTTACTTAATTGGAATGGTACGGTTTTGGCACTTGCTATGTGAACACACACATGGACATGATTCAAAAAACAGTCACACTTGTACTGGTCACAGTCAAAAATAACTGCACTGGAAACACTTGGGAAGCGGATTTCATCTAGTGGAATAAACGTTTGGTACGTTTGGCCCAAACTAAATCTCATATTTTTGCTATATCAACCTCAAACTTAGAACAAATTGTTTAGATTCCTGACTTTTATTTTCATGCAGTTTAAGAGTAAAACATGTTTTGGAAAATAAATTATTTCATAGGCCTGTACATTTTTAAAATAGTCTTTTTGTGCATGTATCATATTAATAAACTTCTATAACTTTTTTTTGTTTGTTTTTTTTAATAGTTTTTTCACTATGAATAATCTGCCAAGTGTCTGCTTTAAAAAGAGAGCAAATTTAAACTGAAATCTATGTTCCAATGCGGTTTAGCACAGTTAAAGTTGGAAACTTTTAGGTCTATGCTCAAAAGGTGCTTAACAGGTAATAAATGGATCATAACTGTTCCATAAATTACATTTAGTACCATAAAATCCCCTACAAATACAAAATATTAAATAAAAAAACATTATGAAAATATTGTACATTCATTTAATTGAAATAAAAAAATAAATAAATCACACCAGAGGGTTAAACTTTCTTTTCTGTGCAGATTGTGCCCAGATGGTATGGATATGGTTTCATTTTTCACTGTTGGGCTGATAATGGAGCTCTTTAGTATGCAGTACAGATGTGTCAGTAATTTGGTAACACAAGAGTTTATGGTCAATATGAGATGGGAAAGTTGCTAACACAGAATACAGACCAATATCTATAGCAATCTAAATTTCAGTGGAAATATGCATTTGCTGCCTAAAAAATATCACACAAATATGATATGAGATTCATCTGGAGTACCCTGTTGAAAGATTTTGTACTGATGTGATTTCTGTAGGACTTTATTTTCTAACTGCATTGCTATCAGAATGTTTTGGATCAGTTTAGAAGGCCCCTCTGTAAATGCACGAAAGTTAAATTTTCTGAAAAAGATATTGGCCTACTTTTTTTTTCTTTTTCATTTTAATAGACAAAGATTACATCAAAATGTGGCTTTTTTTGTGTGTTAGCCTAATCTTTTTGGAGAAAATACCATATACAAAAACAGAACTGGGCTAAAGGAAAACCCAACTTTGTATTATTTCAGATAGATATGAAACATATTGAGTTACTAACTTGTGTTGAAAATGGTAACGCAAAACGCATTAGGTCTCTATGTAGAGCTCTACGTTAATAGCTAAAGTCATTAAAACATAATTTCTGACAGTTGATACCACTGATCACTGTAAAGCTGCTCTGAAATGATTTGCAATGTAAAAACAATAATAAATACATGACTTTATGAAATCTGTCACATTATCTCTTTTTCTTGGACTGTGTATAACAAAGAATTTATTCGTACATGATGAAACTATTCAGATTTTTTTACCGTGTTTCACTAGTTTCTGTGTTTCGTGTAAATACAGTGTAGCTGAAATAAAGTGTAAATGAGAAGTTAAAGTTATAAATGCGGTGAGTGTCCAGCAGGAGGCGCCAGAGCTGCTCAAACTCTCACTCGCCTCCGCTTCTGCTTCTGGAGTAACGGAACACAATTCAAATAAACAGAAACAGAGTTTATTTATATTTTTATTTATAGCCTCGTGGGCTTTCAGTCAGTTTAATTTACAGCGCCGGACCATTTGTGATTGACCCGCACGGTATGAGGAGTTTGGACACCGTGAGTGCTCTTGCTAATATTCAGATACAGTCTAAATAAGGTGTTCAGATGACCAAAGCACAAGGTTTTCTTGCATAATTAACATTTTTATTGTTTGGTCAGACATTTACACATTCATAAATCAGGGATTAAACGTTATGTTCTGTATGCTAAATATGAATATATAAACAAGGTTATTTGCACAGTACCTATAACTGCGCTTTGCATCCGCTTTCTGCTGATTGCTGATCGAGATTGACATGCTACATGGCCGACTGACCAGGTACACTCATTCATTTCGTTCACAAACGAGATATGTACCAGTTCATTCAACTCGTTCACGGACGAGATATCCCTGATAGCATACACTTCCGGGCCTCATCTGGGCCAAATATGGCACATATGGCTGAGTTCTGGCAATGGCAGAGGTCATTTGGGCCAGATTTGGCCAACACACATCAAGCCGGATTTAGTGTCAGTTGTGGCTTGTTGTTTGTGGGCCAGATCTGGCCCACACCCAACAAGCCAGAACTCAACTTAAAACTGGTTTGTCACACATGGGCCACATCTGGCCCACAAACAACAAGCCAGAACTCAACTTAAAACTGGTTTGTCACACATGGGCCAGATCTGGCCCATGTGTGACAAACCGGTTTTAAGTTGAGTTCTGGCTTGTTGTTTGTGGGCCAGATGTGGCCCATGTGTGACAAACCTGTTTTAGGTTGAGTTCTGGCTTGTTGTATGTAGGCCAGATCTGGCCCATGTGTGACAAACCGGTTTTAGGTTGAGTTCTGGCTTGTTGTGTGTGGGCCAGATCTGGCCCATGTGTGACAAACCGGTTTTAAGTTGAGTTCTGGCTTGTTGTTTGTGGGCCAGATGTGGCCCATGTGTGACAAACCGGTTTTAGGTTGAGTTCTGGCTTGTTGTGTGCGGGCCAGATATGGCCTATACCAGGTGACCAGATGTGCCATTTTCCAGGGACACTTCCTGGCAGATTTCTAAATTGCCTAAAATAACCAGGTGTTGGCTGTTTGCAGACTGTGCAGATCAATCGTTATATGACATTTAAATACCGTGAGAGCTATGGAGAGCAGAGCAGATGGTTCCTTATGCTTTCAAATCACTTTAATGTCAAACAACGATCGATCTGTGCAGCGCATACAGCCAAAACCTGGTTATTTTTGGCAATTTAGAAATCTGCCAGGACATGTCACAGGAAAATGGCAGGTCTGGTCACCTTACTTTACCAGCCAGTGGT
>NW_015507391.1:72700-78321 GCF_001515645.1 Sinocyclocheilus grahami | reverse complement strand
TAACACTCCAAAGAGAAAGTAAAAATTGAAATCATATGACCCCTTAAGTGAACTGAAGATAAAGACATTTTCCTGTCTTCAAGCACAGATCTCACAATAACTTCCCTAGCTACCACAATTTGAAAGAAAATTTGAATTCCCTGCACTCAGTGTTTGATCTGGTGTGCCAGTGAGGTCTGATTGATTTCATCATGTTGTTAAGGGCATGAAAGGAGGCTAGAAGGGCTGAAGGTAATGCTCTCTTCAGCTGGATTAATTCAGCAGTTAATACGTGTTGCCTTGGTTTCATGTATCACTGCATGTTGGGCAGCCTGCAATTAGCCTGTCTTCAGTAAAAGCGAATATTGCATTATTCATGGGTTTTATTTCAGACAGCCTCACGTTCAGAGTCCATCTGACTCTGACATGCCCAGTGACAAGGGAAGTTCACGCATTAATCTTGCATCGGCCTCGCGATAAGGTTTAATGGCTGTAGGGAATACAGCTGTCGTTCGGCACCGGATGCAAAATGTGTCGCCCCGACTGGAAACTGACAGAATCCCAATGAAGACCAAAGAGGTTTTTTTTTTAAAATGTAAGCATAGCAGTCTATCTCCTCAACACTTTCTTTCCAATTCAATTACGTGCCTAAGAACGTGTCAGTTACAGTACTTAGCAGTCATGTTAAGAGTGTGTTGCAAATGAGGATTTGACTGCTTAATTTAAAGCGATGGCTTGCTTAGGAGATGTGGAGCTCTTTGCATAAGTTTCCATTATGTACCTTAACCCACACAATTAAGAAAAGGAAATCAGTACCACCACATCTTAGGGTGTTATTAGTATTGCCTTCTTGAGAACTTTAATTGGTCTTCACACCACAAAACAAGAATTATCTTCTGTATGAGGCAGTCTGTAATTTTTTTCTCTGGCGAACAGTTTACACCAGATTTTCTTCCACTTTCAGCATCTGCTTCTTAATGGATTGTGATTCCATTACAGGCCATCGAGTGCTGATAAAGAGGGTCTTATCGGCTTCTTTTGCACGCAGAGACTTGGGTTGCATCCTCCCACTCAGAGACGCAACTGTGGTGAAAATGGAGGCATGTTTGCATCACTCATGTTACAATGGCAAAGCAGAAAATAAAAGTCTAAGTCAGCAAACTGTCTTGGAGGGGATTCAGGACAAGATATGTTATGCAGAAACACATATAACCACTAGCAGAGGAGGCAATGCATTGGTTGTACTTATAAATACACCATACTGCAATGTCTGTCTATATTAAATCTGTTTATGCAATTTCCTCATATGCATATATAAACAGGGTAATACCAAGGAGGTCTGTAATACATGGGGAAAGCTATCCGTTACCTCCATGCCATTCCTTGCAGTTGTTGACACTGGTGTATATTCCAACTTTAATTCACACAATGTATCAGCATCAAATGTGATGTAAAATATATCATGGTGCTCTCATGGAGGTGAGGGACTTTTTGAGAATCTTCATAGGTTGGTTTTGCTGAATCCTCACTTTGACTCTTCAGTGGTTTCTCTGGAGAATCTGCAGTCTCTGCTTTAAAGTGAGCACATTTCAGATGAATTGCCAATCACATATATAATCAGATTCTTACCTTTGTTGCTCTGTTTTCATTGAGTGCTGATGTAGAGTTGGTAAGTGTTGCCGGGACATACTGTCTGCAGCTCACTGTTTATTTTATTGACCGGCGTGTAGTGTGGCAGACTGGGTCAATGACCCTCCACTTGTTTTTAGTCACCGGAGTAGAAGAAGGACAGTATTCCCTTGTGAAAAATAAGTAAATGTCAGCATACTTTTAAAAATAGTACTTACTATACTTACTACGATATAATATACATTTTAAGTATTTAATTACGTCTTTATATGTACAGTGGGGAAAGACTACAGCCTTGTGAAGACTTACAGAAAACGTTTGACCTCTGTCATTGCCAACAAAGGGTATATAACAAAGTATTGAGATGAAATTTTGTTATTGACCAAATACTTATTTTCCAACATAATTTGCAAATAAATTCTTTAAAAATCCTACAATGTGATTTTCTGGATTTTTTTTCTCATTTTGTCTCTCATAGTTGAGGTATACCTATGATGAAAATTACAGGCCTCTCTCATCTTTTTAAGTGGGAGAACTTGTACAATTGGTGGCTGACTAAATACTTTTTTGCCCCACTGTATTTCATAATTCCTTCTATTGTCTTATATGAAATATGGATAAAGTATAATAAGGCGAATGGTTCTTTCCCATGCTCCCCCTAAACGTCTGTTCTGGGAGTATGTACGTTTGGTAAGCAGGTACGCAATTCCGAGGAACAGGAGGATTGCTTTACGGCAGCAGCAAATATACTGTAATGTACAGTTCTCCACTGTAATTTCAACAGGTATTTATTTCCAGGTAGCAGGTAGGCTCCAAAGTTGCAAAAATACACAAATCTGCATACAGTTGCTTTAGGGTACATTTACACAACGATGCACTACAAAACGGAAAAGGTTTTCCTTTGCATTTTTTTAAAAGTTTCACTTACAGACAACAACATTGTCAAAATTATCTCCGTTCACATAAAAAAAAAACCTTTGAAACCCATTTTCAAAAGTTTCCAATTTCAGGCCCCCGAAATGCTGTTGTCATGTAAATGTACAGCCAAAACACATAAAAAAGTTTTCAGTTTTTAGTTGAAAATGGTGTTGTGTAAATGCCCCCATAGTCATGAAAGTGTAACTTAAGCACACTTAAGTGGTCCTTTATTTCATTAATATTATATTGTCTGCCAGTACAGCTTTCTAAAATATATATACTCTATATACAGTTGTGGTCAAAATTTTAAATACACTTTGCAGTATCTGCAAAATGTTAATTATTTTACCAAAATAAGTGGAATAATACAAAATGCATGTTATTTTTTATTTAGTACTGACCTGAATAAGATATTTCACGTAAAAGACGTTTACAAACAAGACAAAATAATAGTTGAATTTATAAAAATGACCCCGTTCAAAAGTTTACGGTAACACTTTAGAATAGGGAACACATTTCACTATTAACTAAGATTTTTTCCCTAAAAAAACTCTTAATTGGCTGCTTATTAATGGTTAGTAAGGTAGTTGTTATGTTTAGGTACGGGGTGGATTAAGGGATCTAAAATACGGTCATGCAGAATAAGGCATTAATATGTGCTTTATAAAGTACTAATAAACAGCCAACATGCTAGTAATATGCATGCTAATAAGCTAATTAATAGTGATAATTGGTCCTTAAAATAAAGTGTTACCAAGTTTACATACGCTTGAATTTTAATACTGTGTTGTTACCTGGATGATGGATTTTTTTTTTTTTTTTTTTGTGAAAGTTGTTCATGAGTCCCTTGTTTGTCCTGAACAGTTAAACTGCCCGCTGTTCTTCAGTCCTTCAGGTTCCAAAAATTATTTGGTTTTCCAGCATTCTTTTGTATATTTGAACCCTTTCCAACAATGACTGTAGAATTTTGAGATCCATCTTTTCACACTGAGGACAACTGAGACGCAACAATTACAAAAGGTCCAAAGGCTCACTGATGCTCCAGAAGGAACACGATGCATTAAGAGCTGGTGGTGAAAAAAAAAGTATATATATATATATATATACAGTGGGTACGGAAAGTATTCAGACCCCCTTAAATTTTTCACTCTTTGTGATATTGCAGCCATTTGCTAAAATCATTTCAGTTAATTTTTTTCCCTCATTAATGTACACACAGCACCCCATATTGACAGAAAAACACAGAATTGTTGACATTTTTGCAGATTTATTAAAAAAGAAAAACTGAAATATCACATGGTCCTAAGTATTCAGACCCTTTGCTGTGACACTCATATATTTAACTCAGGTGCTGTCCATTTCTTCTGATCATCCTTGAGATGGTTCTACACCTTCATTCTACTTTCCGTACCCACTATATATATATATATATATATATATATATATATATATATATATATATATATATATATATACTGTTAAGATTGTAAGTGCACTAAAACTGTCCATTCATAGATTAAGACATTTCATATTGGTTTTTACTTTCCTTCAGGGCCTGAAGAATGAAAATGAATAGTACTGATGTTGGTCTAAATACAGCAAATGGAATTTGAGAATAAACAGTCATTTGTTTGCAAATGTATGCTAATGCAGTGCATGCTAAAGTCACATTGATGGGAATTAGCCAGTCAGTCAGTAAATATGGGCAACAAGAGGTCATTCATGCCAATGACCATTTTCACAACCTTAGTCCAATAACCAAGATCTGGATAAGAATAAATCGGGCTGAATGTAGATGACAGCCATGCAATTTCAGTCCATGCTGAGGTGGAAGCGCTAGCATGCTGAGTGAGGCTAGCACCAGGCACATTCCCTGTCAACATCACCCTCCTGTTGACACCCATTATACTGGTGTTAATGAGAAACTGGTGACTCTGGGATCTCTTGACCCTGTCACCACTCCTGACAACAATATGGAGTCTAACCACCCATCGCTTGCCCACCGCAGCTTCCCACTCAATGCCTGTTTTCCCAAAGGAAATGGACAGTAAATAGTTTTTTTACTTTCTTTCTTTCTTTCTTTCTTTCTTTCTTTCTTTATTGTATGTTTGTTTGTTTGTTTGTTTGTAGTTGTTGTTTCTGTAGTCTATTGAGCATCATTGATTTTGCCCATTATGAGTGAATGGTAACAACTACGACTTTTCCCCTCAATAAATTCCTAATATTCTGCTTATTAATAGTTAGTAAGGTAGTTGTTAAGTTTGGATATTGGGTAGGATTAGGGATGGAGAATAAGGTCATGTAGAATAAGGCATTACTTTGTGCTTTATTAGTACTACTGAATGGCTAATATTTTTGTAATATGCTAATAAGCAACTAGTTAAGAGACCCTAAAATACAGTGTTACCTTTCCCACCTTCCTTCAGTGATCACATGTATAATTGGATGATCTGATGGAAATCTATAAAAGAAACCTTAAAAAAAGAGAGACGTTTTCTGATCCAGGAGGCAGAGTAGAAAAACAAATGACTAACACATGACAGGGAAACAGGGGCTCATGAAAATATGGATGAATTACTCTGAATTACAATCAGTTACACACAACTGCACTGTTTTTGTTTTGATGTAATTATTGACAGATTGTGTATGACAGTAATTATGAAATCAACATTCTGTAGGCATAGATTGTACTTTGACAGCGATGAACCTGTTTTTCAGAATACAGTAGCCCCAAAATATTTGAACACTTAAACCACACCTAAAATCAATATTAGATAAAAAAAATACTAAACCAAAAGGCATCAGCAAACATACTGATAGGTAACTAGCTTTTCTCCAAACTTCTCTCTTCTGAGCCATTTGTTGTTATTGGATATCAGTTCTCCTCATGCTCACATACCATAGTGATAGTGTAACACGTATACTGTATGTAGTCAAATGTTTAAAATTTGACATTTTGAAAGAAGTCTCACCAATGCTATAAAATAACGGTTTTCTATTTTATTATATTGTACAATATATATATATATATAGATAGAGAGATAGATATATATATATATAGATATATAGATAGATTTAGTGTTAGATAGGAAGAG
>NW_015507391.1:68925-72237 GCF_001515645.1 Sinocyclocheilus grahami | reverse complement strand
CTTTCTTTCTTTCTTTCTTTCTTTCTTTCTTTCTTTCTTTCTTTCTTTCTTTCTTTCTTTCTTTCTTTATTGTATGTTTGTTTGTTTGTTTGTTTGTAGTTGTTGTTTCTGTAGTCTATTGAGCATCATTGATTTTGCCCATTATGAGTGAATGGTAACAACTACGACTTTTCCCCTCAATAAATTCCTAATATTCTGCTTATTAATAGTTAGTAAGGTAGTTGTTAAGTTTGGATATTGGGTAGGATTAGGGATGGAGAATAAGGTCATGTAGAATAAGGCATTACTTTGTGCTTTATTAGTACTACTGAATGGCTAATATTTTTGTAATATGCTAATAAGCAACTAGTTAAGAGACCCTAAAATACAGTGTTACCTTTCCCACCTTCCTTCAGTGATCACATGTATAATTGGATGATCTGATGGAAATCTATAAAAGAAACCTTAAAAAAAGAGAGACGTTTTCTGATCCAGGAGGCAGAGTAGAAAAACAAATGACTAACACATGACAGGGAAACAGGGGCTCATGAAAATATGGATGAATTACTCTGAATTACAATCAGTTACACACAACTGCACTGTTTTTGTTTTGATGTAATTATTGACAGATTGTGTATGACAGTAATTATGAAATCAACATTCTGTAGGCATAGATTGTACTTTGACAGCGATGAACCTGTTTTTCAGAATACAGTAGCCCCAAAATATTTGAACACTTAAACCACACCTAAAATCAATATTAGATAAAAAAAATACTAAACCAAAAGGCATCAGCAAACATACTGATAGGTAACTAGCTTTTCTCCAAATTTCTCTCTTCTGAGCCATTTGTTGTTATTGGATATCAGTTCTCCTCATGCTCACATACCATAGTGATAGTGTAACACACATACTGTATGTAGTCAAATGTTTAAAATTTGAAATTTTGAAAGAAGTCTCACCAATGCTATAAAATAACGGTTTTCTATTTTATTATATTGTACAATATATATATATATATAGATAGATAGATAGATAGATAGATAGATAGATAGATAGATAGTTTTAGTTTTGGGGGCTTCTATATTATTACAAATTTAGGGCATATATCAATTAACATGGTAATAATTATACAAAAATAAACAATTCTAAATGTTTTGAAAACAGCTAAATGATGTTCCGATTTCCAAACAGAGAACAAACTGTATTGGCGATGATTAAATGCTCTAAAAACTACATTTCAGGTGAAAACAAACACATCAAATAGTGAAATACTCTTGTATATCTTGTATATATCTGCTAAATATTTTGGGTACACTAGCATATAGATAACCTCAAATTAATGGACATGGGGTAAATGTCATAAATCACAAATGTTAATTTCATGAGGCCTTTAAGCAGTTGCTCTGTCTGTTAAAAATTAGATCAATGTATATGCATGTTGCTTTATCTTCTGTTTATCTGCAATAGCCATAAAAAAAAGTTTCATATGCATTTGATGCAGTAGATAAACTAGGATAAGAGAGTCTTATCTAAAGTGACTGGCTGCATATTCCACAAGAGTTTTAGAGGATATCTTACACACACACACACACACACACACACACACACTATAATTCAGAAAAATTATCCTGTCTTCAGCTAAAAAAAAAAAGAGGAAGTTTTAAACGTTGTATAAGCGCTGAGGAGGCATAAAAAGCAACCTTAAAAAAAGAGAGACGTTTTCTGATCCAGGAGGCAGAGTAGAAAAACAAATGACTAACACATGACAGGGAAACAGGGGCTCATGAAAATATGGATGAATTACTCTGAATTACAATCAGTTACACACAACTGCACTGTTTTTGTTTTGATGTAATTATTGACAGATTGTGTATGACAGTAATTATGAAATCAACATTCTGTAGGCATAGATTGTACTTTGACAGCGATGAACCTGTTTTTCAGAATACAGTAGCCCCAAAATATTTGAACACTTAAACCACACCTAAAATCAATATTAGATAAAAAAAATACTAAACCAAAAGGCATCAGCAAACATACTGATAGGTAACTAGCTTTTCTCCAAATTTCTCTCTTCTGAGCCATTTGTTGTTATTGGATATCAGTTCTCCTCATGCTCACATACCATAGTGATAGTGTAACACACATACTGTATGTAGTCAAATGTTTAAAATTTGAACCAGACGGAAGGGGACAAGGTAAAGAGAAAACAACTTATGATTTATTAGTTTATTCCTTATGTTGTTCACAATTTGGCATAGGATAAAATAAACTATAACACTGTTGTTTTGATCCTTGAGCTACCTCATGGGTAAATGTGAAGGGTAGAGCCCTTTTCATTTCACAGGTGAAGGCAACAGCTTCCATTTATATATTTATTTTGGGCTGAGTTTCCCCAAAGCATTACTTTGAAGAGAACATCACTCATAAGGAAACATTTCATTAGATTATATTGTACCTGCCTGTTAAACAGAGGTCATGGTTGTCATTGATGATTTCAGCATGGTTGTTTTGGTCCTTAAATTAATATTTCACCCAAAAATGAAAATTTGCTGAAAAAATACTCTCCCTGATTTTGTTTCTTCATCAAAACAGATTTAGAGAAATGTAACCTCTTAATGATGGATTTGTTTATTACAAAACACCAATGCTATAAAATAACGGTTTTCTATTTTATTATATTGTACAATATATATATATATATAGATAGATAGATAGATAGATAGATAGATAGATAGATAGATAGTTTTAGTTTTGGGGGCTTCTATATTATTACAAATTTAGGGCATATATCAATTAACATGGTAATAATTATACAAAAATAAACAATTCTAAATGTTTTGAAAACAGCTAAATGATGTTCCGATTTCCAAACAGAGAACAAACTGTATTGGCGATGATTAAATGCTCTAAAAACTACATTTCAGGTGAAAACAAACACATCAAATAGTGAAATACTCTTGTATATCTTGTATATATCTGCTAAATGTTTTGGGTACACTAGCATATAGATAACCTCAAATTAATGGACATGGGGTAAATGTCATAAATCACAAATTTTAATTTCATGAGGCCTTTAAGCAGTTGCTCTGTCTGTTAAAAATTAGATCAATGTATATGAATGTTGCTTTATCTTCTGTTTATCTGCAATAGCCATAAAAAAAGTTTCATATGCATTTGATGCAGTAGATAAACTAGGATAAGAGAGTCTTATCTAAAGTGACTGGCTGCATATTCCACAAGAGTTTTACAGGATATCTTACACACACACACACACACACACACACACACACACACACACACACACACACACACACACACTCTATAATA
>NW_015507391.1:27748-67595 GCF_001515645.1 Sinocyclocheilus grahami | reverse complement strand
ATTTCCCACACACACACACACACACACACACACACACACACACACACACACACACACACACACACTATAATTCAGAAAAATGATCCTGTCTTCAGCTAAAAAAAAAGAGGAAGTTTTAAACGTTGTATAAGTGCTGAGGAGGCATAAAAAGCAAAGTAAGCAAGGTAACAGTTTGTCAAATGTATCTGCAAAGGCATTCAGCTGAATAACGCTGTTTCCAGACGGAAGGGGACAAGGTAAAGAGAAAACAACTTATGATTTATTAGTTTATTCCTTATGTTGTTCACAATTTGGCATAGGATAAAATAAACTATAACACTGTTGTTTTGATCCTTGAGCTACCTCATGGGTAAATGTGAAGGGTAGAGCCCTTTTCATTTCACAGGTGAAGGCAACAGCTTCCATTTATATATTTATTTTGGGCTGAGTTTCCCCAAAGCATTACTTTGAAGAGAGCATCACTCATAAGGAAACATTTCATTAGATTATATTGTACCTGCCTGTTAAACAGAGGTCATGGTTGTCATTGATGATTTCAGCATGGTTGTTTTGGTCCTTAAATTAATATTTCACCCAAAAATGAAAATTTGCTGAAAAAATACTCTCCCTGATTTTGATTCTTCATCAAAACAGATTTAGAGAAATGTAACCTCTTAATGATGGATTTGTTTATTACAAACACACAGCTTTTTTATTTATTTATAAGACGTTAATTGATGGACTGGAGTCGTGTGGATTACTTGTGGATCATTGTGATGTTTTGTTTCAGCTGTTTGGACTCTCATTCTGACGGCACCCATTCACTGCAATAATATTAATAATACTATTTAATATAAGTAATATTAGTGAACTATTAATGTAATGATACATTTCTCCAAATCTGTTGTGATGAAGACAATAATTCATTTACATCCTAATGGCCTGAGGATGAGTAAATTTTTTTTTTTAGCAAATTTTCATTTTTGGGTTAACTATTCATATCTGATTGGCCGATCAGTGTTCCAAAAGTTATTATTATTCTGCTTGTCTGCATGTGTTTATGGCATTCCAGATCAGAGATTGTGAACAGTGTAGATAAGAAGCCTTTCTATAGTCAGACCAAACCTGGTGTGGGTGGGACTTAAACCTGAAGTATGTGAAAACTGAAATTATATATTTTTTAAACTCTATTTTGGGGGTTGGTGTAAAATAATTGTGTTATAATAACCCCTACAAATACAACTCATTATATACACTATAACCACTTTAAAGGAGACATACATGTAGATGTTTGTGAAAGATGTATTCTCTGTTTTGGAGAGATGATTATTTTTTAAATCATACCCTATTTATTGCATCAAGATGTGTTAATACTTTACTATATTTAAGGGTGGATCATTTTATCAGTTTATTGCAACAATACATAACTACAACAACTTTGTATAGTGCTCTTATGAAATTTTATAGCATGATTTGTGAACATTTAACTATACTGAATGACATGGAATAGACTTCTTCATGGCTAGTTTTTGCATATTTCATTTAATTCTGTAACCTACTTGTTCTACAGATCTGTGTGTACTAGTGATAAATGCTACTGTTTTTTGACAGCGTTGATAAGGTTTATGACAGATTTTTGCGTTTCCCTTACCGAATGTCGTATCCTGTCAGCAAAAATCTGTCCATGGGCTTTTTTGATTGCTTTCAGTTTACTGTAAGTGCCAGCGATGCAGTGTTGCCAGATATTGATACTAAAACAAACAAAAACAAAAAATAAATAAAAAGTAAACCGAAATGATTTCCAATCTTTTGCAAATAAGATAAAATAAAGATATCGCTGATTTTAAACTGCAACTTCCTACTTTATTAACTTTCTAAAGTGTTAAATTAAGTGGAAAAGACAAGATGCTTATAATAGCTGGATCTGGCTGGAGGCTGCGCCCGTGCCCTCACTCACAACTCTCTCAAGCCTCGTTCACTCTGCCAGCGTCTCGCAGCGGTCATTTTCATACCAGGGATGCTAAACATCTTTTAGCATTCTTGCAAACTGTCTAAACTGAATTATACATGTCATGCAGGCATTCATATGAGGAGTTTAACAGCAATTCATTCAAAGAACACATTTTATTTTTGAACATGAAACATTTACAGAGGTTTTGACAGACTAGATCTGGTGCACATGCTGTTGCGGAGCAAGTATGGAGACACGCTAATGCCAATACATGCACAGACACTCTGATGTGGCACAAAATCCTGTAGACAGGTGGAGCTGGGGGAGTTGGAGGGTTTCAGAAGAATTCTGAAAGGACAAGCTTACAGCAAACACCAAACCAGACTATTTAAATGTCGAGCAATCAGTCTCATTGGCTGCAGAAGCATGTAGCAAAGGATGTGATTGCTAGCAGATTGCATGTTACAGACATGTGAGCCTGTGCCAATTTATTTTTTTATTTTTTTTATTTATTTTTTTTTATTTTTTTTTTGGGGGGGGGGACAAAAGCCACATTTATTTATTTAATTATTTATTTACAGATATACTGACAGTTAGTTGGCCATCCAAAGTTTAGATTTCTGACACTTGAAATAAAGAAGACTGCAGTGTGGCCATGTGATTTGAACTTGAAATCACACTGTGCTTTTTCATTCATAAAATTAACACTTTAGTTATATGGGCTTGAATTGTCAAGTAATTGAATAGTCAAATTTTCCAATTTTTTTTTTCTTGTAGAATATGTTACTCATTTTGAAGTCATTATTCATGCCTTTTGAATAAGGTCGGCTTAGAGCACAAACATAATGCAACTTTACT
The DNA here is from genome assembly GCF_001515645.1 of Sinocyclocheilus grahami. NCBI lineage: Eukaryota > Metazoa > Chordata > Actinopteri > Cypriniformes > Cyprinidae > Sinocyclocheilus > Sinocyclocheilus grahami. The sequence goes on along the minus strand of NW_015507391.1, from coordinate 64,807 downwards.
GTGAAATTTGTCCACAAATTTCTTCTGATGTGCTATATTGAGAGAAGCTCAGCATATTTATAAACAATAGTTATGAGTAATCATTTCATATCAGCTCAGTGTTAATTAATTATTTATTTATTTATTTATGTATTTATTTATTTTTATATTATGGCTTATATTATGGCACCATGGCTTTAGTTTCATTAAAACAAATTTGGGCTGATGAGAATGACCTCTGCTAAACTGTCCTTGCCTGCTTTTCACATCACAGTCAAGAGATCGAAAAGATATTTAAATCTAGATAATCTGCCGCTAACCTTGCCCCTCAAACTTGCCTTCATTTTTAAAAAGAAACTCTGTGACCCTACAATGAAAAGCTCCCAGTAGACCAGGTAATTCCAAGGTGTTTAGCATGGACATTTCTGATCTTTTCAAAAGAAGCACATGAAGGAGAAAATTATTTTCAATTTATGTAAAATATACACGTTCAGTCATAGAGGCACAAGGTCACTTGCACTATCCCAGCAACTTTTAAATGTTTCAGACAAGCCTGCCAATTTAACAAGCTAACGCTTTGGATAAAAGCATCTGCTAAATGACTAAAAGTAAAAGTAAAAGTAAAAGTACACCTGTCTAGACGCCTGTAATCTAGGTCTGTATAAAAGTTGTTTATTGTGTTAGAACTGATTTTGAGGATGGCACATCCAATAATTGATGTCATAAAATTACGAGTATGTTTTGATTTAAAGGTCAGAAGCTATAGCTTACATGAATAAAAATCACAAACATAACACCTGTAAATTAAATATTGATGTATTCATTAATGTGTAGTATGTTTTTTTTTTTTCAAATGGATTATGAAAACTTAAATACAAGGAGCTCTAAAAAATGTTTGAGCATTTTTACAACTCTTTTGCTTTAGACATCTACAAATGTTAAATAATCGGTAAAAATTAGTTGAAAAAAGTGAATCGGATATCGGCAAAAATCCAGTACTGTGCATCCCTACTCCAAATTCATTAAACATTAAAACAAGGATAAAAATACATTTGTGTGCATATGCATTGTGTTGTGAATTAGGTGGAATTTTTTTCATGAGAAAGTCCCCCACATGTCCCCCACGTCCCCTGCGTATTCTATGCTCATGCTGATTTTCAAGGAATACATGAACTGGTAAAATGTATAACCTGAATAGGTCGCTTTGGATAAAAGTGCTAAATTCATAAATGTAAATGTTAATTGCTAGAGGGACATACATTACATAGTGTAGTTTTAATAACTTTTGTCCAGTATGTTCTGAGAATGGTCACAGATTAGGTGATAATTATGAGATAAAGATACCAAAAACGCCACAACATTTTCAGACCCTCTATAATCAGTGTGTCATATTTTGCAACTGTCTGCCTGTCTTTGGGAAACAATTTCGATATTAAAAAGATCTAATTTATGATTGTTGCTTCCTGTGTACACAAAACGACTTTACACAATCAAGTAAAACATGTGCAGGTTCATTGAATCAGTAGTTGTGTCACATAAAATGGACATTGTTCCTTGGCTAACAATATTTTATGACTAAAACACACCCACTGGCTCCTACACTACAGCATAATTTAATAGTTCTTCATCTCTTTTTCTAAAAGAAAATATGTATTTTAGTGTGCTGAAGATTTGACTATTGAAAATCATTGTGTCTGCCCTACAAGAAACAAAAGACCCATAACATGTCAAAACGAGTTTAAAGCTCAAATAATCAATCGTGCAAATGTGGAATTACCTTCCTATTGATTTCCATCAGTGTATAGCACAGTGTGTTGACACAGCTCTCCAATAGGAGAAAAAAATAAAAAAACTACTGCTTTAGATGCTGTAATTGAAAGACTCTCCAGTGAGGACTATTATAGAAGAGAGGGACCAGGAATACTTTAGGAGTGAGAAACAGGTGTTGTGATTTATAAGGGTCAACAAATGAAACACAGCGAGACCAGCCGACATGTAGTTCAAATGTTGAAACCAAATTTAAGTAAATAAACAGGAAAAATATGTCCAGAAATGATCACAGCATCGTAAAACCAAATGTGATGCGACAAACTATTCTGTTCACACTAATGAACGTAAAAATTTCTGCACGCCGAAACTCACAGCCAATCAAAAACTGTGCGAGTGGCATCTCTCAAAATGCACCGCACAGCTGAATAGTATAAAACTAAGAACACAACACATTCCTTATGTGTTTACTTCCATGATGTTTCTCCAGTTCAGATGGCATCTTTTTATGTGCTTTCCTTGTGAAAAATCGTGGGTTTTCCATATAGCCATATACAGTCAAAGTTTTTTTTTTTTTCATCCAAGTCTGATGTTTAATAAACATGAGGAGTAGGATTTTGGTCCAATGTGCTTTCAGTGTGAGCGGGCCTTTTTTTTAAGCTAAACTACTTTGTTTTGTCCCAGTTTAATACACAGAGATTAACATATTTAAAATATTTGTAAGTTGATAAAAAAAAAAAAAAACTGTACGCTTTATGATGCTTTCTAGACATCTCTCTTCTTTACGCAACCCAACATAGCAACCAATGGGATTAGTTTGGAGAAAGAATTGTTTATTGACCAATAGCAAACAGGGGGAGTGTTTGAGAAACATTCATGATGTTAAAATGCCCCCCCCCCAAATTATATAATAAAAGTTTACCCATCTGCATGCATAATGGTTAGTGAAATGGATCACTGCCATCAGGGTGATGTGTTTAATTCTCATCGATTCTTCTGTCCATAGTCATTGTACCCTCCTGTTTCCATTTTTAATATATTAGTGGTGGCGAAAAAAACGGTGTAGTTTTGTTCTGCAGTACTATTTTTCCACAGAGCTGAATCAATACACTATTGCAATATTGATTATTATTTTATTACATGCAGGTTGAGGTGCCTGAAACGAAATGTACGATGTCTAAATTTCAAATCTAAATCTGGTCTTTATAAATTGCATCTGCAAGGTGGACATGCTGTCTGCTTTTGAATAGCAAACATTGCAAGGAGCTATAGATTTGTGAAAGCATAATATGTTACATGTGTATACCTGTATGTGTTCTCACAGTTCTGTACTGCACTGGCTTCACTTACAAAAAACTACCATGTTAATGCTATGCTATTCTTTGAAGCACCTTGGAGCACCAAGTAAATACCGTTGTACAGTACATGAATATGCTAATCGTTCAGTACTGTTGAAGGTACCATGGCATTAACATTAGATACCAATGAGTAACATTGAGCACTGCCCACTGCTCACTGGTCAGAAATTATGTTCCACATGACTGTATATTACAATTAAAATAGTTTTGATTGGCAATTATTAAGTAGGTATTGTGCCACATTTTCAAGTTTAGTGTGGCCACACAAATTACTTGTTGGAAACTTGTCACATTACTCTTGGTGTAGGGTTTGTGTTGAAGAAGGAAGCTAGTCATTAGCTGATGAGCATGTTTCTCTTTTGTCATGCATAAGTCAATCAGTGAATAATCATTCATAATTATTATCACTTTGTTGTTGTTGTTACTATTTGGCATGACAAACAAATAAGAATATCAAGCAAATGTTAATTAAAAGCGAAATGCATTGTAATGTGGCAAGTCATATGAATATTTAGCAATACATGACCTAGATTCATTATTAAATTGTTGATCTGTGTCAGTGATGTCATGCCCTAACGGGTAGCCAATCAAAATTATACATGTTTGATAACTGGCGTCGCATGAAAATGTATCGAAACCTGTTAATGAAAACCCAAGGGTGATCCTCCAAATATACATAAAGGGAGAAAGCCCAAAACTATAACTTAAATAATAATTTAAGATAAAATATTATCATCAGTATCAGTATTTTTGTAATGATAAGCAAAATTGCATCAGATAATAAGACTTAGCCCATGGATACAGCTTACTTAGATTCATGCTTAAGCAAGAAGAAAAAAAAAAAACAGTACTCCAGTTTGTCGTAAAGGCCTGTTCACACCAAGGATGAGAACTAACGATAACTATAACTAAAAAGATAATTTTAATTATGTGAGAATCGGTTACACTATTGGAACAATATTGTTGGAATCACTTTCAGAATGTTTTTTTGTTGTTGTTGTTGTTTTTTCTCAAGCTAATGAATTATAAAAATATTGAAAGCCAATCAAAATGCACTTGACTTTAAAGAGCTTGAGCATTTAAAGTGACAGACGACATAACTGCAGCATGGGCTTATAATAAAGAGAACATTATCATCTGTTGGTGTGGATGCTAATATATGTTAAATAATGATATAATAATATATATTTGAACAAATCTCAGTCTGAAAGATCAGATTGGATTTAAGGTAGTATTTCATCTCTTGCAAAAGTGTGAACCAAAAGATTGGATTCGACAAGCGAGTCAAATTGGAATACAGTGTGAACAAAGACTTCGTATATTATGCAATTTCATTTGTTTTGCCAATACATATCAATTTTATCTTATTAATTATGTTTCAATATTTTACAGGGAAACAAGACAGATTAACAATGACTTAATATTTCACAGTCCTAAACAACAAAAGTTATAATTCCAAAAAAAAAGTGACAGTGCCTCGACAGGACAATGCCATTTTCTGTAGTTTGGTAGAGTGTCAACTGTTTCTGTCTGTGAGACATTCGCTGGGCAAGTGACAAGACAAAACCCAAACACATAAATGGCACCTGACATGCTGTTTAAGGACTTTTACAAGCAAAGTGTTAGCTGAAAGGGAAGTAATTTGCTTTCAGTCTCATAGACTGCCTATTTAATCAGGCCTCAATCCCTTAGAGACATAATCAATGATGCTGCCAAGTTCCATAAATGAAGCATCAGTTGTAATTGATTTCATAGTCCAATACATTTATTAAAGTGACACCCATTTATGCATTTGCTTACTTGTTTTCTCAATCAAGCCCTGGTTGCAGTTCTCCAGAGATGAGGCCCAAAGTGCTGACTAACCACACACTCCATTAGCAAAGTCAGGCAAAGAATTTCATTACAATTAAATAATTGTAGCAAACTGACAAGGCAAGGTTGAAGAAATGTTGGGAGAGGGGGGAGCTGCAGTTAATTTGTCATGTCAGTTTGCCTGAATACTTGGCTGCATGATTTGCTAACTGTGTGATGTGTGTTAGTGTGTGTTCAACAGACAGTTAAGGGATGGAATTTCCTTTAAGAGCTGAATAAACTAGTTCCAGGTTGTTGGCGGCTGTCACATGCATACTGATCCCCCTCACAGATGAACCCTGTCACAGAGGCGATGGCGGGTCGACACCCGACCAAGGCCGGTGGAGCTGGTGGATCGACGGGCGACGGTGGAGGTGAGGGAGCTAGAAGCCGAGGCGGAGTCCGGGCCTCGGAGGCTGGAGGTGGAGTCAAGGGATACTCCAGCCACGGCGACGCTGGAGGATGGCAGTCCCGTGGAGCTCGCACCATGCTGATGGTGGGCTGAGGGCGAGCAGAGGGGCTGCCAGACGACAGCGGAGGAGGAGGCTGGAGCGGGTGGAAGGGTGGGCATTAGCGAGCCTCTGGGCTTTCAGGGATAAACTCAGGAACGGGAGACCACTCTGGGCTGAACGTGGAAACAGGAGCCCTCTCTGGGCTGGACGTAGAAACAGGAGCCCTCTCCAGGTTGGACGTGGAAACAGGAGCCCTCTCCGGGCTGGACGTGGAAACAGGGGTGACAAAGTCTCAGAGGAAGGAGGGAGGAGAGGGGGCAAATCGACCGTTTCCCAGTCTATAAGGTCCCCTCGAAGTCCAGCAGTCCCAGATGTATAATTAGCTCACCCTCAGCCGCGGTGCAGTGGGTGGAGCTCCACTCAGCGCTCTCACCGTCCACGGCTTGCTCCCTCACGGCAGGCACAGTTGCCGGCTCTCGCACCTGGTCTGATGGGTTAGGCTCTGCTTCCAGGGCGATCCTCCGCTCAGTCGCTCGGCTTTGCACTGGCTCGTCGATCGCGGCGGGAATAAGCTCTCCGTCATCGGTGGGCTCGGGCTGATGCTCCGTACCGCAGGGAAATGGTGGGCTGGGTCAGGAGTGGATCTGGCGAGATCATCCACAGGGCAGATGGTGAATGGCAATCCGTTTCACTCGTCACACGAAGGCGGCAAAATCCTCTCAAGGACCATCTTCACACGACGGCGCTCTGCTCGCGGTGTTCAAGCTTGCGTCATAGAATGAGCAGAGCACGTCGTCCGAGTAGCTGGTGGTGTTAGCCAACAACAGGAACAGTTTGGTATGGCCCTCGAGAGATCTATCCCCCTGCTCCAGCAGGAGGAGGAGATATTCAGGATGAAGGAGGGCATCCATGAGGCAGAACACAACGGAATCAAAAACACTGTAGGAAAAATGGAAACAAAAAGACGGGAAAACACGCTGATATACTGTTTGTCGGTCGGATCTTCTGTCATGAACTGTGCTGGGAGGAACAACGGAGACGTGAATAAGCGCAACAGTCTTTTAATAGATCAAAAACACAGGGTAAATCCACAGAAGGAACTGGAGTAGACACACGTACACAACACAAAGGCAGAGACATTAAATACAAAGGATAATTGGGGAAACACTGGTGCATAGGATCGTAATCAAACTAAATAAGGACAGGAACATGACCAAATAAGGAAAAACTGTTACAGAAACAGGGGCAAAACAGGTCCATGATCCTGATACCCTCAGGGTGAGTACATTTTCAGCAAATTAAAATTTTCGGTGTCAACTATTCCTTTATTGCCATGTGACGAAAACCTCACAAATCAGAACATTAGGTATGTTCAACTTCATGTGGACCTGCACACAGCAATCAGACTTTAAGCAGCGAATGTTAGTTAGAAATGTTGTTCACATGAGCCAAAGCCAATGGTTTATCAATGTGACTTTTTCTATCAAAGTACCACAAGATTTGAGAACAGCCAGCTGTGCAGTTTCTCCAGAGTGGCTGCACAAGCTCTGACGAAAACACAACTATTTTGCAATTGGCCAGACTCACTGACAACAACAATGTGCGTTTTATATTTATTCTGAAACCTTCAATTACACTAATGCTCAGAAATCTGTTTATAACAATAACAACTTTTGATGCAATCCTGATGTTATAATGTGTCATGTTTATCAAAATAAATATGATAAAAAATATAGACCCTACTTTATTAGTATTTATATAATATGTGCTTATATTGAAGTTCCTTGTATACATGGACACTGTGTTTTGAAGCACATTACCTATTCAAGCACAGAAAATGATTTTAAAGATCACCATCACTGGTAAACATCAACTATAATATAATGTTTGCAGTTAATAGTCAGTCCATGGCAACTTTTTAAAGGCAATCAATGGAGAACGATGCCTCCTGCCCCATAATGATGTAATTGTAGTATCTACCAGCAGGGGCTAAATAGGCTTGCAAACCCAGTTTAAGAGGATAGTTTACTCAAATTTAACTTTAAAAGGATTAAAAGTTTAATTTACTACCCGTTTATAACAGTATTCCAAGCCAAGCCTGACTCGTCTTTCATCTGTGGAACAAGCAAGAGAGTATTTTGCAGAATGTTTCAATATTTTTGTCCATTTAATGCAAGTTGTGGTCCACATTCATTGTATGGACCAAAATAAATAAAGTAAATAAACACTGAGACATTTTATAGAATATCTTCACTATCATGTTAAGTTTTTATGTATTTTGTCCAGATTATCTCACTGCTGCAATTTATTTATTATTATTATTATTATTATTATTTATTTTTTTATTTTTATTTTTTTACCCAGGATGCCTTGAGCAGGTCCTTGAGTCCACAGATGTCCCTCAAAAGCAGTCTTGAGCATTACAGTTCCTTATGCCCATAAAATCAAGAATGATGTGATGAGGATTGGAAAAATCGATCCTCATGAAAATTCAGTAAATTAATCTAGTGAAAGTGTCAACTGTGATATCCTGAGATGCCCTCTGGTGAGATTTGATCGAATAATTTATGCTGTATGGTACTGGCTAAAAAATGCTTCAGAGTCTGGCAAGATTAGTTCTATGTTTCTGACATCATACGAGAATAAAAATGATTATAGCGATTGATGAGGCCAAAGCCAATCAGTGGCAAGCTGGCTTGCAGATTAGAATCCACGCATAATGGCAGCACATATGAATATATGAATACACGATGCACTGTTTTGTTCCTTCAGAACCCACTAAATATATTCCGTTACAACATTCACCCTGAATAATAGCCAGTCATTATGGCCTCGAGCACTGCTTTTGTGTGTGCTGTGTTTAGAAGAGCTCTATTTTTATCGCAATGGAAAATAAGCTTCATCATATTTGATTTTCATTTTCTGCACATGTAGACTGCTAAGGACAATCAAAGGCAGGGGAATGCTGAAAAACAAAAGTAGCTGATGATCAAGTGAAAGCAGGAAGAGAGAGACATTTAAAATTGCAATGTAGTAGAAGGAAATGCTTTTCAAAATCACCGCTCTGTTTTTCTCCTTTAGAGCCCATGTAATTAATGAACTCCTCAACGGTGAGAGTTTAATGATGGCAGACGCAATGTCACTTGTGTGATTAATTGCTGCTGAGGTGAGGTCACTGCTTTCCACCTTTGGTTTACAACTGCAGCCATTACAAACAACTGTATTCACATTTGTGCATGTAGATGAGTATGCCTTCTAACAAAAAACAAAAAAAAACAAGGGAAAGAGAGAGACAGAAGCAAAATCTTATTCACTTATTCACTAACCATCCATATTCAAGTTTAATTAGGCTTTCAAGGTGCTGGTGGCGTGCAAATTAAAATAATATTTCACTGTCATTCTGCCAAAATTCTGTCATTCTGTCAATGTTATTCCCAAATCTACTGTATGCGGGTTTTTTTTTTTGCCTGTGCAGAACAAAACAAGAATGTTTAAATAGTCTTTACACAGCTTGTCCATATATTGTAATGTTGCTTAATGTCTTATAATAAAAAAAATACAATGTCAAACTGGTCTACATTTGATTTTAGAACCCATGGCAGAAATGAATTATTGTAAATCATTCTGTTTGAATTTTAAAAATCCGATTCAGGTGTCTTGATTGAAGTAGCAGAATGATTCTGCATACAGTAGTTTTCATAAAGTATGCCAGATTTTGGTAGTCTGTCGATGCGTCCACTGGTCATGAGGGTATTTCTATCTGCTCTTTGCAAGCCCGTAAAACCATTTTAAGCACCGTTAAAGTACTGTCCTTTTTAGCTTATCTTGAGATATAGCCAAACAGTCCAGGGAATGCTTTCACCTTACTCGATGGAGCATGAGTTTTACGACTACAGATGGCTGGAGAAACGAACCTCAACAACCTTCCATGGAATGTGCTGGTTTGATGTGTGTGTCTCCATCATGTAGGTGGGTCTGTTGTGAGACAGATCCTACACACCTTTCACAACCCAGCACCAGTGGCGGAGGCACACTAATTGTATTGGTCTGGGTTCCCTGCCGATTATTATTATTATTATTATTTGCTTAACCACTTTAAAATGGCTTGTTGGTTGATTTTAGTCAGAAAACGTAAAGAAAACGACATACATACAGCAAGATAATATAATTTAACTTACCTGGCCTATCACTTGAAGCAAACATCCATCGCTTCTTAAAAGTCAGTGTTAAAAGAGAGATGCCTGTTGCGCCATTTAATTAAGCCGACTGCTGTAGCCTATATCCAGCTTAGCCTGTTTTCCCTAAATTTGTATATACTGTATACTGTTTGAATGACAGCTTGGTAAATCTGTTGGCGATCAAATATTCAATGTCGCTACTCATCATAAATACTGGTACATTATCAGCGCAGCGGCAGACGTTCAAACTAATATCACGTAATTTAGGTCTGTGATGATTGGTTGATATCAGAAGGGAGGCTAGCCTCCCTTGCGAAGGTTCTTTTCTCAACACTCCTCAGCGCTGAAAGTGAACACTCAATGGTGATTGACTAATTTATTTTTTACCAACAGAGGCACAAGAGCTCACCTCTCCCCCGGCCTCCCCCTACCCTTCTCTGTCATTAGCGGTTGTAATTACATCAGCAGACTCGGCACATTCGCGATAGAAAAGCGGTGCTTTCACGTTATGGTATTACAACTGTGAAATTACAAACAAAAAATACATATTCTGAGACATCAACTGAAATGAATTGTAAATTTTATTAACATTAAATCGTCCTCCTCCCATTTTCACCTCAAAATTATGGGGAAGCTGTGCCTCCCCTGCCTCCCCCGACGAGCCGCCACTGCCCAGCACTCATATCTGGCCTGTAAGATGGCGAATTTCGGCATGCGAATAGCATTTAGCACTAATTAATCTCTCATATTTGCACCATTACCTGATTTGCATGAATCCTTTAAAGGGGTCATATGATGATTTTTTAAAGATCATTATTTTGTGTATTTGGTGTAACAGAATATGTTGACATGCTTTAATGTTCAAAAAACACATTCTTTTTCAAATACTGTACATTATTGTAGGGCCTCTATGCCCCGCCTCTCTCAAACATTTCGTTTTCTACAAAGTCCCTCCTTCCGACAAGCGCAGTCTGCTCTGATTGGCCAGCTGACCCGGTGCATTGTGATTGGCCGAACAAGCACTCGTCGGAAATGTAACGCCCCTTACCATAATCGCGAGCTTCATCTTTCAAAATAAATGTAAAGACAGAGCCCGAAAGGGGAACAGAGTTGCGTGACAGACACAGTGATGAAGCTGGTATGTGTTTGCAGTACACAAGTCACGGTTAAGACAGCTGACTCCACTGTGATGTGACCCTGTCTCTCTCTCTCTCTCTCTCACACACAATGCGCAAAACTCCGCATTTGAACAGTCAATAGCAAATCCTTAAACTAATAACAAAACAGTAACTGATCCTGCTTTTGCTTTCGCCTAGAAACACACAGCGTCTCCCTGACATGGCTGCTTCAACACTAACTGCGGTTACTGAAACCATGCCTTCTTTCTTTGCGTGCACATTTGGGCGGCATTATGCAAATATTTCCACATAGTGAGGTAGATATGTGGGGGCGTGTTAGAACGAGCCGTTTTAGGGGGGCGTGGCAGAGTCTTAACTTTGATAAAGAATATCTCTTTGGTTTTGAGACTTTAGTCTTTGCAACTTCAGGGATCTTATCTATGCACAATCAGCTTGTAACACTCCAAAGAGAAAGGAAAACTTGAAAACGCATCATATGACCCCTTTAATGAATTAGATGCAAAAATATCACTGACAGCATATGCAAATAGCACTGTTAGAGACCTCAATTCATTTCTAGTAAATTCCCTCTTTGAGATAAAGCAAAGCGACTGCAAGACACAAAAAGTGAGTTAAGATTCTCGCTGATTCATGTAGTTTGAAGTCAAACTTCTGCCTAAGCAGTACTAAAATTCATTAGTCCTCTGATTGTGTAGTAAATGACATTTGATGACTGATAACCCTAAATTCATTCGAGAATTATCTTTATCTGGTGCTCTAATCGTAGCCTTTCCAGGAATTTGCTACATACAGGTAATCCGGGCCATGTCGCTGATAACGCTGAAGCTCAGAGTCAGTGTAATACATGTTCTTATCATCATGCAAAGTAGGGTGATGGAGAGCAGACTCTTTTCATATGGTGGTGCGGTCTAAACCTATGATGGGTTACTGCTTCAGTGTGCAAACACAGAGGGATAAATATTTGTGAGTGATGTATCGTGATATTAGCAGTGGAGTTGCTATGAATTTGATTTGCAAGGTAGGTTTATAATGTTTACATGTTTTCATCTCAAGTTGTAAGAGCAATAGTGTCCACACGAACATGAGTATTTCCAAAACCGCAGCTTTTTCTATGTGGTTTGGCCATTCGTCCACATACAAACACAAAAAACAAAAAAAAAACAAAAAAAACTTTTTGAAAACTCCTGCCAGGGTGAAGATTTTCAGAAACTCTGGTCGCAGTGTTGTGTAGCTGGTGAAACCGGATATTTTGGCTCGTGACGTCATAGTGCACGTCGTTCTGTCCTTTGTTTGACGTCAGATTGTGCACAGCTATCTCCTTTGTTTACATGAGGCAAATCTGTTATTGGACAACGCAACTTTACGATTAGGGTTATATCCCCACCTGTTGATTTGGCATGCTCTGTTTTTGCATTTTCATGTGGACAATATTTTATTTACATTTTTATTTTTAAATGGAGGAAAAACTCAGTTTGTACAAATAGCCATGTGGACCAGGCCTTAGACATGATTTTGCTGGTTAGTATGACTCAGTTAATCCCTGGTAGATGCACAGCATATGTTGTAACTACACCATAATACATCTTTTTTTTTTTTTTTTTTTTTTTACTTATGACCATTATAATTGTGTAGTCTGTTGAAAAAAATCCCAAGTATTACATCATGCTACAGTAGATATTGTACCACTACCTGATTATTTTTGGGTGGCTATTAAGGATACAGGTCAGGATAGCCACTAATATAGAGTTCTTGTGATGCCACCGATCAATCAGTCTTGTTAGGACGTCATTTGATAGCACCAATGATAACAGTTTTCTGGGATCCTGCACCTGTGCAGCGACTGCCATTAAGATTAATAAGGATGTCTCCAGGTACATACAATGGACTTTGTTATTGATGCCCACAGTCTGTTCACTGATTATCTGATGAATTTTGTACACAGAGCTGGAAAGCTCTTCCAAGTTTCAATTAGACTGCCAAAGTCAGGGTTCACAAAAATTGTGTTCAAAAAGTGGCTTATAGCTTATGTGCAAGAATGACTGGATTCGTGTGGCTTTAAAACTTCTTAAAATCTTCAGAGTTTTGTTTGGGCCACTTAGTGCCAAGTATACTGAAACATAAATAGCTTAGTTTCTGTATAAGAAATAATCATTTCCACACTGTGCTTAACATTGGGTTATCGTTGTTCTAAACTCTGCTTTTGACCCCAGGTAGAGGAAAGTTTCACACTTGTAATTTAGAAGTTAGCACCACTTTTTACCCGAGGTTGTGAAACCCTGCATTGCGGTGCCAAACATGTACAGTTTGAAACGATGCGTTGTTACAATGTTATAGCTAGATGCTAAGAATCAGACACCCGATCACGTTCCTCAGTGTTAGTTGTGGCAGGCCATGTCAGTCAAGCTTGCATGAGTTGTCTCTCAGCTGATCCATGTCTAGGAATATGACACCTATCACAGCATCCTTATAAAAGGTCAATTCAGTATTATTCAACAGCTATATCACTTTGCTCAGGAGCTAATTACCCTCCTACATCCCCAGCTCCACAGTCAGGTCTTCACCATCTGTAATTCCTAGTTGAATCAGATTACTTTATCTTGAATTATGTTGTTACATTAAATTGTCATTAAGAATATTAATGATATTTGCTACATTTATGTTGCTTCTTTCTTCCTTAAGGGGGCTATGACTGCTCCATGCTAACTTTTCCATGCTAGGATGGAAGTTTTTTGCCCAGAACAGAACCATGTCGCCAATCCAAACTGTATGCTAAATGTCAATCATCTTTGACAATATAAATCCTGACAGAAACACTGCGTGTTGTATAAACAGGAGTTTCAGCTTTTGAAGGGAAAAATGGTGACAGATAATATGTAAATTGGACTAAAGAAGATACTGTTTAATTTTAATAAACGTTGCATGCATTGTTTTTCCAATCAATAACACTTGCATTGCAAAATAAGAACATTAACCAAGGGTTTAGGAATGTACACTGTGAAACGTCAGCTTATGAATACCCAGGATTAATTGTTAAACCAGGCAAAGTATGAACCAAGATTCCTTTTACCCAAGGTTAGAATGAGTCAGGGTTAACTATTTCAAGTGTGAAAATCCCTATGTTTGGTGAATTTACCATTGTCAGATGGTCTCTTCCTATCTAAGTGGGAGGTTCTTGGTCAGAGTAAGCTGAGAAGTAGACCAGACCTTATGCAGATTGTCAAAATGGCAGCTACACAAGACTGTGTGACTCATGAAGTGGACATTCTGGATTGCTCCTTCTGGACTGTCTCTGAAATGACTGTACTGTAAGGCAGTTCAGATAAAATCCTAAAATTCTAATATATATATATATATATATATATATTAGATATTAGATCATTGCTCACCATTGCATGATTGTGCAATAGAAGACGAAAAATTGATTTTCCAGATTTGTGCCAAGAAGAAACATAAACATAAATAAAAACACCCTCCAGAGAAAATTCAGATTCCCGTGGGAAACAGTGGTGCTTAGAAGACAGCACAGGTGTGATAGACTACACTTCATCATGCACACCATATAATAATTTTAAAAAGACTTTCCTTTCAAATGTCTGCTTTCACTAATCACTGTAAAGCCATTGATGCATATCAAAACATACTATTTAATACTCACTAATGTGTGAGTTGATGTAATTATAGGGTTTTGTTGTTGGTGTAAATGGTTTGCTTTGTGCTTTCCCAACAATTAAAATGCCACAATCATCTAGCTCTCAGCGCTGATGATGCGGTGAAAGTACGTAGAGTCTGGTGAGTCAAGCAGCTAGATCTGTTTGATTATGTTCTGGCAATACAGATTGGGGCGGGGCGGGGCCGGGGTGGGGGGTGGTTCAAAAACAATGAATCAACGAGAATGGTGGAAAAAAAATGTTTTTGACTTTGAGCTGGATATATTTGTGTGGTGGTGTGTTTTGGTTGCTGCTTGAATTTCCCGTCACTGGAGGTCCAGTTAGTGTTGCTACAGGTAATGTGTTTACTGAGATTAGTACGGTTTACCTACAGTCTTAGCCTCAGATCACTCACAGTAAGTTCACTGATTGTCTGATACATACAGAAATGCCAAATGCAGACTAAAATCATCAAAATTATTATCTTAAGATCAGACATTCTTACATTTAGTCAGAGGCTACATGTGGTGTGTTACACATAAGCACACAGATTTTAGGCATGTTTTGGATATGGCTTTCAAGTACATGAACTTTTGCCACATAACTACAGCGTTTCCAGCGTCTTATCCTTGTATTTGGGCACCCTCATTTGGTGCATGTGTACAACTGCACTAATGTCCACTGAGGACTGGATTTAAACAAGAATGTGTATTGTGTCTGCTTCAAACTTTATTTTAATCACAGTCTTCTACTGTCTGTTGATCATGTGAAATGAGGGGCATTAGAAGAGCAACACATTTATGCATGTATTTGCCTGCGTTTACCCTTGAATGATCCTTTGAATAACCCCACTCTGTTTATCGGTACACAAAGTTGGCGCGGGCATAAACATCAGAGAGCTTTGAGACTGTTTGTCTAGGTTTGATTGCTTGGTTCAGACCTGTGTTTGATTCCACCATCCTCCCCTGCCCCCACTGAGCTCTTTTCAAATTGTACCAGGGTGAGAAATAAACTATATATATTTATGCTGTATATATATATATATATATATATATATATATATATATTTTTTTTTTTTAATACTGTATATACTGTATATATAGTTCTTATTTTTTTGGATATATATCAGTTACAGTACATTAACATTTTTTCTTAAGAAACTCTCTCAAATAATGCTGTCAACTATACAGAAAAACCCTGTCAGTTGATACATTACTATGATATTAAATGTTAAAATTAGACTATTAACTTGAGTCCAAACTATAAAGTTCAGAAGCCAAAGAAATTTGTGGTGGATATAGATATATATATATATATATATATATATATATATTTTTTTTTTTTAATACTGTATATACTGTATATATAGTTCTTATTTTTTTGGATATATATCAGTTACAGTACATTAACATTTTTTCTTAAGAAACTCTCTCAAATAATGCTGTCAACTATACAGAAAAACCCTGTCAGTTGATACATTACTATGATATTAAATGTTAAAATTAGACTATTAACTTGAGTCCAAACTATAAAGTTCAACTTTTTGAGTCATATAATATGTGTCTACTATAATTATTTTTCTAATGTTGAAAAATAAACATTTAAATGGTGGTTGTCATTTAAACTAGTTTTCATGATTGACTTAAACATAACAGTTGAGTATTGAGTTAATATGTAGCGCATATATTTTGCAAAATTTACAATTTATTAATCAATATTCTCAATAGAATATTCTAAGTAGCCAGAAAATGTTATTAATTAAAACACTATCAATCCTGTTGGCTGCCTGCAAACCATTCAAGTGTGTTTATTTATTGATTTTAATGTATAACAAATGCATTTCCATATTGCATGCGTACTGCCAGAGATGCAAAGGTAATTTATTTGGAGACAAGCAGCTATGAGAAATGCATTATTGCTAAGTGTGACTAGGAGAGTGCAAAGATTTAAATTATGTGTCAACAATAGTGGTTCCCTTTAGTGATTTAGGACGGATTGTGTTCATACCAACTGTGCTCATTCAGGTTTGGAAAACCACTTTTACACCAACCAAACAAACCGAACTGACGAACTCTAACAACAAATGAACTCGGTGCCCTGAAAGACAAATTTCAGCATACAAATACTCATGAAGTTGCTAATATGCAAATATTTTTGTATACGTTTTTATCTCAAACCGGAATTCAGGTTCATGTGACATAGCACTCATTTAGTCCTGTCACAGATGCTAAAGCAGGAGCCTGCAGTGCACTCTTGCATTGCATTGACTGACTGAGAGACATAATCTATGTCACTTGCACACCGCTACACGATTAGAGATCCTTCATCACTGAAAAGAACTTTACATTTTCCGAATGAGTTACCCTGCCTGGACAAATGATCTAGGTGCATGACATCAACTGTTAAATAAGCTATGGGACCAAGCTATTCATTCTACTTTGTGGCTTCAATGTAATGTGTGTCCCACCATGAAAATCCTATTTTCCACCCTGGGCAGGTAAATGACAAGTTGGGCTAGTATGTATGCAAGTTTAATATGGAAATTTTAGAACTGTCTGATGGACTTCTTCAAAGGCATCCATGTATAAAAGCATATCTTGTTTTGTTTTCTTTTGAAGTGAGCAAATTTGGAGGGATAAACAGAGGCCCTTTCTAAAAGAAATGGGAATCCATCAGTGGCTTTCAAAATGTCTTAACAGGATCAATGTGGAAAAAGCTCTCAAACGGTTGCAAACTTTTACGTTATCCTAAATGTGTCAAATTACACAATTTGACCAAAGTTATATGGACACCCAAACATTTCACCCATATGTGGAGTGCTATTTCCTCTGTGAAACATCAACCTGCTAATAAGAAGAAGCCTAATATAAAATACATCATAATATAATATAATATAAAAATATAGCAGGACTTTTAAATGCTTATACATCTCAGTAAGCTGTATGTGTCAAGTTATAGTTTAGTCAGACAATAATTTGTTGCAGAGAAAATAGACAATAGCTTACATAGAGCTGTCTATACATGATAACTTAAGAATATTATGAATGGATAATTCAGGATATGTGAAATATTGAAGGTCTCAAATTAAGTTATCGGTTTATAGACAGGGACAATGTGAGGACTTGTGATGAGTGTTGAAAAAGTTTATTTATTTTTTTTATCTTTATAATTACAGATAAGGTGAAAGCTCTAATCCTAATGCAATTTGCACTTCTAACAAAAGCTGGCAAATTGGTTAACAAAAAAAAAAACCTGAATATGACACATTTTCCAGACGTCATTGCAGTTTTCTGAGGTTACAAGTGAGTGTTGTACCTCTTGTCATCTCATGAATTGCAATTAACTTGGAAAGCTAATGTTGGGTTCAAGTTTTGTATTGCTTTATTATAATGATATTGCTTTGTTATATCATTGCAATACATATTCACTTTGTAACCCAAAAGCAATGATTGATTTATTCTGACTGAGAAAAGCTCTTGTTTTGGCATTTGCATATAATTTCACTGTAAGATGACATGGAAACATATAGATGTAGTTTTTAGAGGACATTCAAACCATTTTCATTGGCAGTGATGAAGCTTTTTTAAGTACCCTTGTAATAAATTCCACTTTTCCTGAGTTCACATTCAACACACTGTCCTCCAGTTCAACTGGATGATCTTTTGCTGCTTGAGGTCATTTGCATAAATTAATTATTTGAACACATAAAATAAGCCTGAATACTAACGTGTATTATTTTACCTAAAGCAAATACAATCGTGACAAATGGGGTATCTCCAGTTATTATTATCAGCCTTTGAATTACCAGATTCCTTATTTAAACTCAGTTAAGCAAGTCAGACAGCCAATCATTTTCCCAGTTAACATGTCAATTATAGCATCCGCCAATCATGTCTAAGCAAATCTATGGCTCTGTGCAAAGCCGATGTCTAGTTTCACAAAATGAATCACAACACAACTCCTTCACTGAAAGCACCAAAAACTGAAGTCTTGTGAGCCAATGTTAAGTTACCCCTAGGCACTGCTATATCGATGAACTAGGACTGGTATAGGAACAGTGAAGCATATTTTTTATTATGATGATGATGATGATGATGATTTACTTCTGGTGATTGTATTTAGTCTTCAAAATAAAATAAAAAAGTTGTGTTCAATTGTGAATATTATCATGATGAACAAAATGTGTAGGAATCATAAACTGGACACAGAGCATATTTTCTATAATAATCCAAAAGCCAATGGAGAAATCCTGTTGGGTTTTTGTCAGGGAACCAGGGTTTTGTTAACTTCCGAGCTGGGGTGCATTTCCCAAAAGCATCGTTAGCCAACTATGGTCGCAAGTTCCATCGTTACCTACATAGTTCAACGATTCAGTGTTTCCTGAAACCATTGTTCAAACGAACATTCGCAAACAGCATTTTAGAGTGTCCTCAATTAGCGACGTTTTTGAAGAGTGCGCATGTGCATAAATGACTAAGGGAACCCTGGAGTATGGTGTAAGAGGAAACCCGTGATGAATCAAACATCAAATAAAGCAAAATGACAGGGAACAAAACATAGTAAATTAGTCATCAGGTGCCATGGTCAATACAGCAGCATCTCAGAAATCTCAAATAAATTAATTAGCAGAAGTTATAACTCCACCACATGAGTGGGACGTCATTAACAACGGCCCTACATTTTTGAACTAATGTGGTTCAAACGAAGGATATGCGACCGTTTTCGGTAAACAGACGTGACTGGCTCCACAGCAATGCATCGTACTATGGTGGTTAATCAGTGAGTTACGTCTTTGTATGGGAAACGCACTCCTGGCCTACAAAAAATATGTCTTCACTGCAGCAAGTGGCATTCATGTGCCCCAATAACGTAATAAATGCTCTCTTTCATGTAAATTTGAGTTTTTGTCCCAGCCTTCACAGGTAAAAAATTTAAAATAAAATAACTTTAAGTGGTTTATGAAGTTGCTTTTAACCAGATGTCAAATCAGTTCTTCCAACTTTCTCCATCATTGTAGAACTGCACATAAAGGATTGTGGGATATAGGCAACAAAGGATTCATCTAAAAACCCAGCAGATTAAAGCGTCTTAGTAAACAGGATGTTACATTTGCATTGGACTGATGCCTTTCAACCTCTGTATACTTTATGAATTCAGCATTTTTAGGTCTAGGACACAGTCTTTTGTTTAGATAGTGATTTCCAGAGGTGAACAGTAACAAAGAACATGTACTTGAGTACTGTACTTAAGTACACTGTTTGAGTATCTGTACTTTACTTGAGTATATATTTTTTTCTGGAAATGTTTTACTTTAACTTTACTACATTTGAAAGACAGATGTCTTACTTTTCACTCCACTATATTTCTATCAAGAAAGTCGTTACTATGTAGCAGCTTTGAAAGTCAATGAATTATTATTATTTTTCTTCTCTAAAACGTGACTTTTTTTTATTTTGTATTTTTTTAGACATCCAATCATTAATCACTTTTGCAGGCCAACGTGAAGTGATTTCCCAGCATTTTTTGAACACTGACCAGTTGCAAATGTGATATTTATTTACAACAATTTAAAAATAAGTTAACTGTAACGTAGGAGTCATGATGACGGAGTTGGATCCAAATGTGGGCTTTATTATAAAACGCAGTCCGAACAGGCAGGGTCAAACACCTGCAAACAATAACATCCAAGGCAAAGACAAAAGAGTAATCCACAAGACAGGCAAATGTCAGGGCAGGCAGCAAACAATCAAAAACAAGGAAACAGTCCAAGGATAAAAAAAACACAAAGGCTAGGCAAGGCAAGGCAACATGGAAGACAAGAAAACATTACAGGCTAACAATCACCAGCAGCATCTGAAGGAGGGAGGAGGGAGTGAGTGAGTGAGTGAGTGAGTGTGTGTGTGTGTGTGCAATTCTTATAGTCCTCCTAATAAGAGACAGCTGTAAATTGATGAGTTCTGATGAGTCCATGCAAAGGATTATGGGAAGTGGAGTCCGGGGTGAATGGTAAAGGGTACAGGATGGGGTGCACTCTAGTGGAGCTTGTGGGTACTCCAGCTTGAGATCGTGACATTAATATTGTGGTAAACGTTAGACACAATATTTTCTGATTTTGCAAAATTGTGTAAACAAAATTATTACCTATATTATCTCCTAACAAAACACAATATTTGACTTGAAGCAGCACTGCACAGACCATTCTGTGTATGAAATCAAAGTACCGTGAGAGTATTTAGAAATGTATTATTATTATTATTTAATGTCAAATAAATCTTGCTGCTTTGCTTTTTTTGTTAAAGCAGTGTTTCTTTTGTAAAGTTATACAGCTACAGGTGTATTACTGTGTTATGAGTTATACATCAGTTGTGTTGTGTTGCTATGTGAGATCACTACCATGCTGCTTTTGTAGGGGTGTTAAATAATGTCAACTCACTTTCATTTCAATAGGTTTAATTTCCATAGGTTTGTAACATTCAAAAAGCTCTTTATTCTGAAGATACTGCAAACTATTAAGTGTATTCAGTAGGCATAATATATTGTAAGTTGCTTCAGAGGCTTACACTCAAGTAATAGAGTTATGTACTTTGTCCACCTCTGATTATTTATTATGTTTAATTCCATTGTTTGGGCTCATCACTAATAGTGATCAATATGTATTTGTGCTGATTCAATTAGTATTTGTGCGATAAACAAAACAAAACAAACACACACACACAAAAAAAAAAAAAAAAATATATATATATATATATATATGAATTAATAATAATATATATATATTAATAACATCAATATATTTTGCAAACAACAGTAAATTAAATATTAAAATAAATTATGCAATTTATGTTTAAAAACATTGGAATTAATATTAAAGAAAATAAATTGTAATAATATCAGTATAATGTAACACTTTACAATAAGGTTCATTAGTTAAAGGGGTCATATGATGCAATTTCAATTTTCCCTTTCTCTTTGGAGTGTTACAAGCTCTTGGTGCATAAAGAAGATCTGTAAAGTTGCAAAGACTAAAGTCTCAAATCCAAAGAGATATTCTTTATAAAAGTTAAGAGTCAGCCACGCCTACCTAAAACGGCTCGTTCGAAAACGCCCCCACATGTCTACGTCGCTATGTGGGAAGATTTGCATAACACCGCCCAAATGTTCACGCAAAGAAAGAAGGCATAACTTTTATTCTTGCTTTAGTTTTGTTGTTTCCGCCTCCATGTCGTAAAGACGCTGTGTGCTTCGTTGTGAAATGAAACTACTTTGTTTGGTCTTCCAAAAGAGGAAGCCCACCCGCCTCTGCTCACTCTAACCCTCCGGCCGTTTCTCACACTAGCCCCCGGCCTCTGCTCACTGTAGGCTACCACCGCTCACTCTGACCCTCCGGCCGTTCCTCACTTTATCCCCCAGCCTCTGCTCACTGTAGGCCACCGTGTGTGACGCTGTGTTTTGTTGTGAAAGCGAAACTACTTTGTTTGTATTTACAACACTGTTCTAGAACACTTCAATCCAAATATTCAGATGCGTGCAGCACATTTTAATGGAGGACTGTTTACTGATCCTGGTAGAGTAGACTACAATGCCGGCTGTTCTGACTCAAAGACTGTAAGTACGTTTTTTATATTTAAAAAGTTTTTATATTTTATATATTTAAAGCGAGTTTTTTGGGCAGTGTAGAGTAGGGCTTGTTGTTTGTCAGTTCTCCGATCACAAATGCAGACATGGTTTTATGTTTACGTGGCGCGATGCAACGCAACGCGTAAAAAGACAGTATAAGTCATTATAATCCATAATTATGTCCCCACTGGATGCAACGAATGCCTCGTTTATAATGGGTTTTCATGTTTTTGAATCATCGCTCCGGCCTGACAGGGCATCATCACTGTATGGTAGAGCCGTAACATTTCCGTCTCATGCTTGAGGTAGTCGGCCAATCACAATGCACTGGATAGCTGGCCAATCACAGCACACCTCGCTTTTTCAGACCGATGAGCTTTGTAAAAATCTATGCGTTTCAGAAAGGCGGGGCATAGAGGAGAAACAATAATGTACAGTATGTGGAAAATAATGTTTTTTTAACCTTAAACCACACAAACACATTTCATTACACCAAATAATGTTATTTTTAGCAGCATCATATGAACCCTTTAACATTTATTAATGCATTATTAAAATCAAAAGTTGTGCTTGTTAACATTAGTTAATGCACTGTGAACTAACATGAACTAACAATGAATGACTGTATTTTCATAAGCTAACATTAACAAAGATTAATAAATACTGTAGTAAATGTACAGTTCATGGTTCATTCATGTTAGTTAATACATTACCTAACATTAATTAATGGAGCCTTATTGTAAAGTGTTACCAGTATAATTAAAATATTTCTTCGTGGTTTTCTTGTTTTATGCTTGATAAAATTCATCAAGCATAAAATATCCACTCAATCACACAAAAAAGAGAGTGTTTATATTTAGGCCATATTTTATCTTCTATAAAAGTAATTCTTGATTATTGAAAACTAATAACAGGATGCCATAACCTTGATAGGGTGGAGGGTGACAACTAGCAATTTTGGCTTTAAATGTTACAACCATCACGAGTTTAGAAGATTTCTCAACATAGTAATTTTTATGAATTGTCCTGCTTGTAAATATGACAACAGGGCAAAATAATTTGGACAGAATCAAATCCAAGTTATTAGTATGATAACTTATTAGCAGCAATCTTTACTCTTCCACAATATGGATAAAAGGGTGCCACATTTATTTTCCTCTTTATTTATTTATGTTGACAGCTAGGTTTCACCCTTAGGCAGAAGAGATTGAGCAATCATGTTATCTCAAAGTGTGAAAAATCTCATTCCACTTCTAATAAAAGAATCTCCCGAGCACTATTCTTTCACAGTGCTTGTGTACGCTTAAAACTCTGACCTCAAAATGACCAGCGGCCTCTAGGGAGATTGAGGGACAGAGGTGAGCACACACACACACACAGATGTTGACTTCAGTTGGTACTCTACAATATTGAACTAGCCATGACACCTCACTGAAGGATGAAGGGTGCTTTTATTATGTGCAGTGATAAAAAAAACAAAATCAGATTATTTGACCATGCTAATGGACAAACATTCATAATCACTATCCATCTCTTCGACAGCACTGAGACTGTGATTGCCGCTTGAACCATATAACGAGAGAAAATTCACACCGCTGGCAGCTGGAGCTTGCGGCCATGAGTGAGATATGAGATCAGGGTTTAAGCTTTTAATGAGTGCTTTTTGAGTTGCTTGAAATGTGCTATTGTGTGCTATATGAAAATTAAAGGAAATTAATTTAAAGTTCACACAAAAATAAAACCATTTAACCTTAAACGTGTATGTTTTTTTTTCATCAAACACAAAAATATAATTTCTTTGAGCTATCAATTGTATGGGTTTAGAATACTTGGAATGTAGTGAAGAAGAAAAAAATAAGTATACATTGTTCAAATATACTAAATGTATACTTAATATACTTTGTATAACAGAAATATTATACAAAATATACAGTAAAACAGTAATATTATACAATTTTAGATAACGGTTTTCTATTTTAATGTATTTTAAGATGCAATTATTCCTGTGGTTTTCAGCAACATTACTCCAGTATTCAGTGTCACAAGATCCTTCAGAAATCATTCTAATATGCTGATTGACCACATGAGAATCATTTCTCATTTTTATCTATGCTGAAAACAGTTTTGCTTCTAAATTATTTTTGAAGAAACCATAATACATTACCATTCAAATGTTTGGGATATGAATGAATGAATGAATGAATGAATGAATGAATGACAAGGAGGAGGAGAAGAAGAAGAAGAAGAAGAAGAAGAAGAAGAAGAAGAAGAAATCTATGCTGAAAACAGTTTTGCTTCTAAATTATTTTTGAAGAAACCATAATACATTACCATTCAAATGTTTGGGATATGAATGAATGAATGAATGAATGAATGAATGAATGACAAGGAGGAGGAGAAGAAGAAGAAGAAGAAGAAGAAGAAGAAGAAGAAGAAGAAGAAGAAGAAGAAGAAGAAGAAGAAGAAGAAGAAGAAGAAGAAGAAGAAGAAGAAGAAGAAGAAGAAATACTAACATCATCTTGTAATAAAGAAGAAGAAGAAGAAGAAGAAGAAGAAGAAGAAGAAGAAGAAGAAGAAGAAGAAGAAGAACAAGAAGAAGAACAAGAACAAGAACAACAACAACTATTATTATTATTATTATTATTATTATTTATAAGGGACTCATTAAACTGATCAAGAGTGACAGGCAAATAAATACAGTAAACACAGTATTGGTGAGCATGTGTATGAGGTTGTGTAAATAATGACAGAATTGTATTACTGAATGAACTATTCCATTAATCAAACCAGATTCTCTGACTCAAAACAGGCACTGGCCCTGATAAAACCTGCTGGTGTTATTAAATCTGAATCTCCAAATTAGATCATTTATTTTCAGTGACTTATCAGTAATAGTTTGGATGCTTCAAGCATTTGATTTAGTAAATTCATTTCCATCTGTGAATTTTTTTGTGAGTTAAAGTAGTTTAAAAAGACACTGAAAAAAAATATAATTTGCACTTTTATCTCAAAGGCTTGTTCTGTTGAAACGAGAGAGCATAAATATGTGTTTTCTTGACTGTTTTCCTCAGATAGTTCCACTTTAATTCTGCAGCTTTGTAAGTGAATCATAAAAGTGTTCATGCTGTGTAATGACACATCACTCACTATGCAATTACATTATTAAAAAAATAAAATAAAAAATAAATAAATAAATCGAAAACCATCTCTCAAGTCACATTTTCTTATAAAGTGTTTCTGTATAGTGTAGTGACAAGGTGGTATTAATTTGCTATCTATCATCATTCTTTCTTAACTTTAATGCAATGACTTAATTAATGTCACTCGGAATCGCTGCAGAAATGTCATCACTCAGAGCAAGTCTATAGCAAGAGCTTTTACAACTTTCGTCAAACAGAGTGCTGTCTGTGAGTTGGAAAACCGTGGCAGCTCAACCTATGCATTGGCTCTGTTCCAGTGAGCTGAGTAGCTAGACAGCATTCATGATGCGAAGGCTCTTCCAAACAGTAAACCGAAAATGATGTTGGCTAGTTTCAGTGGTCTGAGAGCAAACTGAGCAGATTTTGACATTTATGACTGCTACAAATTATATCAGACCCCTTTAAAACAATCAGAACTGGGAACATATTGTGATGAGTGACTGAAAATATTATATAGTTTACATTACAGATGAGGGGCATGTTGTAATGTATAATATAATTGTCACGGGTGTCTGCTGTGCAGGAGCGAAGGATGCGGAGAAGCTGGAGATTCATGAATAACAGGGTGCCCTGGAGGCCTATCAGGCTAGGCTTGCCCTGGACGGGCTGCCTCCAGTACCGGCGGTACCGGTACCAGTTCCGGGAACCATGGCGGAGCAGACAGTTAGGGGGGCCATGGCAGAGCAGGTAGTTAGGGGAGTCATGGCGGGATGGCCTCCGTGGCCTTGGCCTCACAATTCAGTCCGGTCCCTACAGCCAGAGATGTTTAGCCCCCCCCCCCCCAAAAATGACTGGGGAAGACTCCGTATCCCCTGGCTGGAACTGGCTCTGGGCTGGGCTCAGAAGTCCACTCCGGCCTGCATTCGAGAACAGAAGCCCTCTCTGAGCCTGACATGGGAACAGGAGTCCTCCCTGGGCTTGACTCGGGATCTGAGGCCCTCCCTGGGCCAGACGTGGGAACAGCAGCCCTCTCTGGGCTTGACAAGGGGACAGGAGCCCTCCCTGGGCTTGACGTGGAAAAAGGACACTAGAGTGGACTCTGGAGAGTGGATCAGGGTTGAAAACAGTCTCTTCCTCTTCATGCTCCTCTTTTGGTTTGAGGTGAAGGAGATGATTGCTGTCATCAAAGGGCTTGAGAGTGAATCGGCCGGTGGGCTTGACAGTGGAGCGGCCGCTGGTTCTGGGATGAGGACCGGGATGGTTCTGGGAGCTGGAAATGGATGAAGGGAGGTGGATTTCAATGTTGACCAGACATATGTTAATTCTGGGTCCGCAACTTTAGCCTCCAAGTCAGCGCTGTTGGAAACCCACTTACGGGCTCGGGGAAAGAAAGGAGGATATGGGTGATCGGGCCAATGACCAGGCATGTGGAGGATCTCAGTATGGGGTGAGCTGGCCAGGCTCAGTGGTTCACAGAAGGAGCTGGATGAGAACAGCTTTTATCTTCTCTAACTTCTTCTACTTCAAAGCTAGAGCAGTTGAAAACAAGGATGAGATTGATTAACTCAACCAAAGAGAAGTCACAAATGGGAGAACTAAAACGAATAGTGTTCTCATCCAGTCCCAACTGAAAACAGGCACATAGTGAGGAGTCGGGCCAGCTCACCTGATGGGAAAGCTCAACGAATTCCTCCACATACCTTTGCAGAGGGCGACCAGCCTGTCGCAGGCAGGACAGCTGTTCCTCAGCCCAATTTGCCATCATATTTGGTCCAGTGTTCTGTCACGGTTGCATACTATGTAGGAGCGAAAGACGAGGAGATGCAGGAGATTCACGAATAACAATCTTTAATTATCCAAACAAGGGGGAAAACCGGGCAGGCAGGAACACACATGCAGCACAAAGTACTGACATTTAACACTGGACAAGGGAACATAGGGCAAACAACACTTTAAATACAGGATGAAATGAGGGTAATTGACAAGACACATCCCCAGCTGTGCTGATATAGAGTCTTCTTGCATGGCTATGAGTGTGATATTGCATTTATACAGCAGCTCGACTGCACACGTGTGTAAACACTTTTGTTCTACTTCCTTCCGCCATGGATTAAAATATAAAATTGACAGTTTAACATATGAGTCCAAGCCTCTGTTACTCTTAGTAATGAAAGAATGCTGAGTGGCTTCATTTAAGTTAAAACCTTACTGTATTCTGTAGAGTAGAGCATTATGAGAGAGAGAGAGAGAGAGATTGACTGATCGAGTGATTACCTGCATCTGATACGGCATTCATTATTCAGCTCAATCTCATAGACATTAGTTTGAATGTCCACTGAGGAATCTTTGTTCTAGTATTCTATCATCTGAGGGATTTCCAGTGCTAACACTGGTGGTCAATGCAGTGTTGGCTGTGTCTTACAAAGTGATGTTGAGAGTAAAAATAATATCCCTGTTTACAACCTTGTTTCAGTCTTTCAGTATAAAAGTCTTTGCTACTAACTCATTAAGAAACACACACACACACACACAGTTTCTCACTACCAAATATGATTATTAAATACTACTATTATTTAAATAAAATATTATTTATTGAACAATAATATTTAATAACCTACAATAATTATGATATATGTTGCTAAGCAATTTAGTCAAAAGCACAGAGGCAGCGCTCTGATACAGCATTGAAATGTGAAGTTATGAAGTCATACAAATTGATACAAAAGGTGAAACGGTTCCTGGATACTGGTAGATTATCTCATGGCTGGAAAGACCTCTCAGTCTGCTCACTTTTTGGCATCCTTAAAGGGGTCTGAATTTTGTTCTTTCATTTTCCACTGTGGGGCTGATAACAGAGCTTGTAATACAAATGTGCCAGTCCTTGCCTTGGTAATGCGAGTGTTTACGTTCAGTATGAGATGTAAATAGCGACCAAGTCATGGAGAATGATCAGATATTTCTTTGTAATATGCTCAAATAGCATGCTTGGCCAGCTACAGAGAGAAACTAAAAGCCAGACAGCAAGTGACCAATCCTGAGTTAAGACATCGCTACATACATTCTACCAGCAGAGTTCAGAATAGTTAGCCAACCGTGCTGAGAATTCTGAGCCGAGAATGGTTTGTAATAGTGTTGTGCCGAACCAAGCTCAAGTGTAAATTTAACTGTAACCATTCTTTACTGTTCTTAGAACCAATCGGCCCGATGGTGGAAAAGCAGTATTGTTGATTATAAATTTTAATTTAAAATATTCAGTGAAATATTAGTCAAGGCCTTTGTGCACTTAAACTTTTAAAAGGTTCTACTTATATGGCATCAGCTGTTATGTTTTTGTTCTAAGTAGAACCTTTACTTTTAAGTGTCTAGTGTTTGGAACAGAGCCAGTGTTTGCTGTTTATCAGCTCAACCCCTGTACTCATGTGCGTTGGTGTATATATATTTCTCACCGCATCTATGTTGAGCGGATTATGCCACTCTAATCCTGCTCAGAATGCCCCTGCACAGCCAAGTGATGGCCACCGATCTGCACCGCACTAGTATGATACAGCTCTGCCGCCCAGGTATCCACACTTCCAAACCTCTGTTCAACTCCATAGGGCTGGCATGGATTAGCTAGTCAAGGCTTTGATGTCAGATTCTCACAGAGTCAATACACAACATGAGCCCCTCAGGATTAAAATGATATCCACACCATGACGTTACTTAAGTAACAGAAACATAACAAGGAACAGAAGCTCTCAGAACTAAGAAAAAACGAAGGAAATGAAGAGGAACCTGTTAACATATGAAGTGTGATCTATTTTAATGTGAGAGATTCATGCTGTACATAAGAGGTGATGCATGATTAATGACAAGCATGATGAAACACTGGGGTAGGACTTTTCTCAAAGGCTTCATGCATTGTAAAGTATTCTTTATGTATTGCAGTAATCAGTTATATCTGCTTGTAAATTACAGTTTATAAAAGGGTAAACCGTGTGCAGTTGTAACACTGCAAATATTTTACTTCTTATGCAAGTTCAAACTGCCATCATTCACATGCACATTAACATCCCCTCTGCGTGGAAAACAGACTACTGCAAAGATATTCAAGACTTTTCATTTTATATATCTTCTTTTGTTGTGAATAGATAATTTAATGTACATAGTGTTTGTTAAGATTTAATTAAAATTAAAATATTTTTTTTTTGTTATTGTTTAAAAAAAAGTATTTATATATATATAAATATGTGTAACTGGGCGAACGAGATGTGAGACGTGCGGATCCATATGCAAGGCTTTATTTCCAAGATGTGGTCATATAACAGGCATGGGTCAAACAATTGCAAACATGTATAACGTGGGCAAGACACAAGAGTAGTCCAGTAAACGGGCATGGTCGATCTCCAGCGAACAATGTCCAAACAGGGTAATTCAAGGGGGTAATCCGAAACATAAGCGATAGTCCAGGTGAGAGGTAAACAGTATCCGAACAGGGCGAGATGAGAGGGGAAATCCAAGACAGCCGAAATCGTTCAGGGCAGGCAGAGAACAGGCGAAACTAGAAAACAGGCTTGAGTACAAACACGGGAAAACAGACTATGAACAAGACTAAGGCTAGACTCATAAAACTTGGAATGACTCCGTAAAGTAGCTATCGCTGGAAGAGTGATAAATGCTAAATAATACTCGGCAGTGAGAGAGAGGAAGTCCATAGCTTATGTAGGGTGTGTGATTGGCTGCAGCCGTGTGCGTAATCAGAGTGAAATGGATTGTGGGAACTGAAGTCCAGGGTGAGTGTGACAGTCTGTGTAGTGTGAGAGTCCATGTGGTGGATAATGACCTCTGGTGGTGAACAAACAGAAGTTCATGGACTGGATTCGTGACAAAGCCCCCCACCCCCAAGGAGCGGCTTCCAGACACTCCTAAAACAGTAAAATCCAGGAGGGTGGTGGAGCGGAGGCAGAACGGGGGAAGGGACGGAGGGTCAGGTCCACGTGGAAGTGGAGAGACCGGGGACTGAGGCAGAGCTGGCAGAGCAGAGCACCAAGGCAGAACCGGCGAAGCAAAAAGCCAGGGCGGAGCAGGGAACCAGGGTGGAGCCAGTGAAGCAGGGCGCCAGAGTGGGGCCGGCAGAGCAGGTGGAGCTTAGGACCACCACAGCAGAGCAGACGGGTCCAGCAGAAGACCACCAGAGCAGGACAGAAGACCACCAGGCTGGAGCAGACAGAGCAGAATACCACCAGACCATTAATGCATTCTTGCTGAATAAAAGTATTTATTTCATTAAAAATAAATTACTGACCCCCACATATGTGATGCTTCAAATAAAGTGCTTCCACAGCAGCTTTCCGAACACGTCAGTTAGCGACAGCTGTGTTCTCACCCCACTTTCCATATGACAATTTAGACTCTCAGCATGTGTGTATCCATACTGGTTTTAATGAGATATGTGTGTTTCCTTCACTCCCCAGTTAAAAATAAATAGGAAATATTCAGCCTGAATGAACGCCAAAGCTAGCTCCTGTCTCTAAGGTCAGCTTTCCTTTATTCCTTCTTAATTTCCCTCTTGTCCTGCAGCCATGTTCAATCTCTTCTGGCTTGGTTTTATTGTCTGTGAACGCACAGATGTCAGCTGGTATTGACATAATCGGGAAAAGTGGCGCTGATGCAGTGACATTTGCAGTAATAGCATCTTGCTAATGTTTGCATTCACACTGTACCACATGGGACAAAGGACAAAACAGTACAGATACACACACAGACCATGAATTTGACACACACAAACACAAGCTTTCTCTTGAAAGCCAAGGTGTTAGGTGTTGATATTTTGAGGCTGTGGTTTTGTGGCAGTAGTCCATTGTTTGTTATAAACTACTCTCATAAACTGCACAGTTATGATGAAGTTTATATATATACACCACTTTATTAGGTACACCTGTTCTAATATTCATTAATGCAAATATCTAATCAGCCAAATCACATGGCAGCAACTCAATGCATTTAGGCATGTAGACATGGTAAAGATGATCTTCTGAAAGTCAAACCGAGCATTAGAATGGGGAGGAAATGTGATTTAAATTACTCTGAACATGACATGGTTGTTGGTTCCAGATGGGCTGGTTGAATTATTTCAGAAACTACTAATCTACTGGGATTTTCATGCACAACCATCTCCAGGGTTTTCAGAGAATGGTACAAAAAACAGAAAAATATCCAGTGAGCAGCAGTTCTGTGGGTTAAAATGCCTTGTCGATGCTAGAGATTAAAGGAGAATAGCCACACTGGTTCAAGCTGCCAAAACAGTAACTCAAACAACCACTCAGGAAAGCATCTCTGAATGCACAACACATAGAACCTTGAAGCAAATAGGCTACATCAGAAGAAGACCTCATCGGGTGCCAATAAGAACAAGAAACTGAAGCTGCAATTCACATAGGCTCACCAAAATTAGACAATAGAAGATTGGAAAAAGGTTGCCTAATCTGAAGGTTTCTGCTGCGGCATTTGAATGGTAAGGTCAGAGTTTGGTGGAAATAACATGAAAGCATGGATCCAGCCTGGTTCAAACTGCTGGTGGTGTTGATGTAATGGTGTGTGGATATATTCTTGGCACACTTTGGGCCCCTTAGTACCAATTGAGCATTATTTAAATGTCACAGCCTCCCTGAGTATTGTTGCTGACCATGTCCATCCCTTTATGAGCACAATAAACCCGTCATGTGATGGCTACGTCCAGCATGATAACGTATCATGTCACAAAGCTCAAATCATCTCAAACTGGTTTCTGGAACATTAAAATGAGTTTACTATATTCAAAAGGTCTTCACAGTCACCAGATACCAATCCAAAAGAGCACCTTTGGGACGTTATGGAACGGGAAGCTCACATCGTGGACGTGCAGTTGACAAATCTGCAGCAACTGCATGATGATATCATGTCAATGTGAATCAAAATCTCTGATGAATGTTTTCAGCACCTTGCTGAGATTATGTGACAAATAATTAAAGCAGATCTGAAGGCGAAAGGGAGTCCAAGCCAGTTCTAGCATGGTGCACCCAATAAAGTGGCCGGTGTGCGAATAATTGTATTAATTGTATAATGTATACTGTAAACCTTTTTGCATTCTGATGTGAGGTAGAGAAAGAGCTGGATGCATTAATCCAGAGCTCCCTCATGTGGCTCTGAGTAGATGTAATACAGTTACAGTATTACATTGTTTTTGAGTTTATATCCTCATTTTATATTACATTTTTATACCGTTTATTTGAGTCATGGATGTTTCCAGTTACACATTTCTCCTGGCGTACACTGTGAATCTCACTATATTTCATGTAATTACTTTCAGCTGTAATACGATTGAGTCCTGCCACCAGCTGCGATGCATGTTTGGTGCTGCTAATATTATGTAAATGTATAAATGAATCAGCATTGTCCTTAGCAGGAGCTTGTTTGTATTGTCAGTTTGTCACACTGGGCTGAGAAATGCAGGAGATTAAAAACTGACATCTTTACTTATTTTATACTGTATGTAGCTTATGGTAGAGGGGAGAATAGAGCTAGTTATCCACTTTTTTACTCCAGTGGACATTTCATAGGCATATATCTTTAAAGTCTCTGACATAAAAAAGCGATTGAACATTTCCACCATTAAATTGAGGAAAAAAGAGATCACGTTTATTCCACACACAGCATGTGACATCATTTGGGGTATTATATATATATGAATCAGTTTACCTCATTGGGAACCTGCCATTAGATTATTGCATGCTTTTCAGCACAATTTAAACGGCAAACCAATTGTAGCATTCAAAACTGTTGTTATACACATACATACTTATACAGTGTGCATGCATGTATGTATATGTATATATATATATATATATATATATATATATATATATATATATATATGTATATATATGTATATATACACACACACACACATACATATAGCTTAAATTAAACTTTAAATGTAATTTCGTATTTTTTTGTATTGTATTATTATATTGAATTGTATTGTATTGTTATTTTATATTGTATTGCATATGATATGTATATCCATCTGCTCATAAAAAAGGAAATATATGCTTTTCATATCATTTTATTAAACCTACAAGCTTCCCACGGTTGAAAACCGATGCATGTCACATTGTAACAGTCTCTGCTTCTAATAGAGAGAAGCTGGTCTACTTTGAATAAGCGATTTAATCTAACAGGCTTTGCTATGTAAATGCATGTTAATTTATGCGCAAGTGATGTGCAGAAGTTGAGCAGATCAGTTGTAGAGGGGCAAGGGGACGTGATTTCTGCTCCATGTTCATTTGTCATCATCTGTGTTTTTTACAAGGTGGTCAGGGAGTGATCTGATCCAACGATCCCCCTGCCATGCCTCTCAAACAGAACAGGGGTATAAATACAGGGAACATGTACATGCTGAGCTCAAGTCGTTTCATTGAGCTACGCTTGAGAAATCACATAGTGTATCCCCCAGTGGAATAGTAAATTTGGTTGGTGTTAATCGTTGACTTATGACTGTATAGCTAAATGGAGAGTATAAATACAGAAGAGGTCATGATGATTTAATGTCTATAATACAAATGCATCCAGATTCACGTGGTTGTTTTTCTGAGCATTGCAATTTGTGCTTGACATTACCTCAGCTATTTCATAATAGTCATTTGTAGGATGCAGCAAATTGTTCGGAAACTGACCTTTTGCTAAATGCATTTACATATTGCACAAAAGGCTGCAAACGAACAGCGCGCATCTGAAGTGTCTCTGAAGGAAATAATGCATTATTTATCGGCTTTAAGAAATCGGCCAAATTTTCTTATCAGGCCGATACCGATAACAGAAAAAATGAGCATTTATCGACCGATACCGATATGGTGGCCGATATATCGTGCATCCCTAATATATATATATGAAGCATGCTTTGAATAACTCTGCAATATAAGTTCATAAACATTGACAGGTGTCTTTATCAGCAGTTCAGTTTATGTGTGCTAAAGGCGAGGACAGAATGTAGGGACTGTAAGACAGTTTGATTAAACATTGTTGACAAAAAATAAAAATAAATATAGTTTCCCTTTTATTTGAGTTTTCGTATTTGTATTATTCATGTTTTATGCAAACTAACTTTAAACTCAGTGTAACTGAAAAACGTCTCATCCATAAAGGAGTACTAAATGGCGGTCAGGCCTGACTAAAAATGAAAAGGTGTCTGCTGCCCTCATGTGGCTCTGAAAGGAGCTCGAATATAACGTGAATATTTCCCAGCAGCTACTTCAGGTGAAGGCAAGAATCGCCTACATGGCCAGTGGGCAATGCTTAAAGGGATAGTTCACCCAAAAATGTAAGTTCGGTCATAATTTACTCACCCTCATGTTGTTCCAAGAAGATATTTTGAAGAATGTTGATAGTGAAACAGCTGCTGGTAGCCACTGACTTCTATAGTATTCATTTATTTTTCCGTACTAGGGAAGTCAATGGCTATCTTCAACTGTTTGTCTACCAACATTCTTCAAAATATCTTCTAAGGAATTTCTACAGATATGACATTTTAAATCTGTAATAAGCTCAAATAAACTAAGGTCCCAAAATCATGCTTTATTTATTGAATCTATGTAAACCATCCATTCATCCATCCATTTTCCAAACCGCCTGTCCTCTAGGTTGCAAGGATGCTGGAGCCTATCCGAGCGTCTCGGGTCGCAGGCTGGGGAAACACTCTGGACAGATGGCCTTCTTGAGTAGAGCCTTACCAGAACACGAAAGAGATTTACTTAGACCAGATTTGTCAAATGACATAATTATGTGGGATAATGTCAACTTCCACAGCACCAACATTGTTGGGGAATGGTTTGCTGAGCATGAAAGGATAACACTAGAGTTCCTTCCACCATACTCCCCTTCCTGAATCAGATATTTCAGCATGGGGATGGAAAGTGTATGACTAGAAGGCACAAGATCAGATAACTAAGTTGGAAGTCATGAATGCTGCTTGTGAGGACATCACAGACCATCATCGCAAAGATATTTTCCCCTGCTGCATCACAAAAGAAACATCAGATGTGATGTTGACGAAAATCTCTGGCAAGACTAACAAGAATGACAGGATGTTCACCTAGAAGATTGGAACTTTCAGTGTTATGTATAGTGAGGAGGTACAATTTAATGGTTTTGTATAGAGCGTTTTTTTGGTGTTGTTGTAATTTTGTGGCAAACTTATTTCACATAAACTGCATGTGACTAGCAATTTTTTGGACGACCACAATTTTTTTCCTAATTTTTAAAAGTGTTTATAAATATATATATATATATATATATATATATATATATATATATATATATATATCATCTATCCAGGGGAAGTCTGAAATCACAATGATTTCGACAGAGCAGCATGCATGTCACGCTTTCAGATCCTCAACATCCCACAGCTGACTTAATCAAACACAGACCATCTCAAAGTCCTGCTTCCACCCCCTTATCTGATTGGCTAGTGTGGAGCGTTGGAAAGAGTTATGCAGGGAACGCCTCTATTCCCATATAAATGTAGGCAACTTTTAAAAAAGCATCATTTTGGATCTTAGTCCACTGTCTAGAGCAAAATGGCCTCAGCACATGACAGAGCAGTTTTACAGGTCATCTTTAACCCTACCAGCCCTTTTGGAGATATCCCTGGATTAAATCAAGAAGATGAGCTGACAGACAATGGTAAGATAAAGGTCCATAATTAGATAACAATGCAAAGTTTGTGTATGATGATGACCAGTAGTCTCTCACTTAATGTTATATTGTGATAGATAGATAGATAGATAGATAGATAGATAGATAGATAGATAGATAGATAGATAGATAGATAGATAGATAGATAGACACATGTGGCAGTTTACTTAGAGAATTAAATCAGGTCTTTCATACTCGAAAGTTTCAAATGCTATAAAGATGTGTTCTCATTATGAACACTATTGTGTATTTCTTTCATATGTCTTTCTCTAGACAGTGTTTTTGAATCAGAGCTAGTGAAACAGGTGAAAGATCTGGAACTGCAGGGAGTTTCTGCTGCTGAGTCTGGAGACCTGCACGCTGCTATTCAGCATTTTAACCAGGCCATCCGGATCCTGCCTCAGAGGGCTTCAGCCTACAACAACCGAGCCCAGACCAAACGACTGCAGGGAGACACGGAAGGTGATACGTTTCTTCTTTCTCCCCCAGAATCAGCTGAAAAGGTTTCCAACTTTAAGTTCTGCAGTTCTTTTTTCAGAGACCATAATGAAAATACATTAAAATGGCAACAACTTTCATTGATGTTCGCACAAAACGTGATTATAGGGGCAGATTATCGCTTATTTCCGTGCATTTCCTTGCATAATACTACCTCAAACATCTTTTCATAGTGCATGATTTGTAAACAATACATTTTGACATTTGTATCAGATAACCAGCTCTTTATGTATGGCTTTACAAATATATTTGTTTGAAGTCCTGTGAAACGTGAATCACGATAAAAGCGTTTAAAGACTTGTATAAGCCAGCTAAAATGACATGGATGCTTCAGCAAATGTATTTTTATCTCATGTTTAGTTTGGTTTTGTTAACACTATCTGTTTGGTGTAGGTTATACAATATTTTCAAACATGATACAGCATTAACCTTTTATTGCCACTTACAGGATGTTTAGTTTTTGAGCGGACATGATACATAAAACAACAAACATCATAAAACCTTGCCAGACTTATGTTCATCTGTTTCAGAAAAAAATGAACGTGACTTTAGCGCCACTCACTGGAGCAGCATAATATAATTTTGCAGAAATGTCACCATATATATATATATATATGGTGAAAAAAATTAAAAAATAAATAAAAATAATATATGCATATATATATATATATATATATATATATATATTTTTTTTTTTTTTTTTTTTTTTTTTTTTTCCAA